>NC_133317.1:10055712-10102423 GCF_012295235.1 Primulina huaijiensis | reverse complement strand
CTCTTACCAACATCCCAAGGAATGATTTGAACCATGGCTAAGGGCTTTAGACCAGCCAAAATTCGAAATATTCCAGCAACGACCCAAACGTTACAACCGAGAACAAATTCTGCACGTAGGATGCATTGCTTTTGTTTTGCTGTCACGAATCGTTCCAATGGCCATTTGATTGACCATGACACGATCTAGACATCTAGGGGCATGGTATGAACCGTGGCTAAGGGCCATAGACCAACCAAGATCCACACCATCCACCAAACCAAAATGACACATGCTGTAAAAATGAAGGGCCGAAATGGGGTAAGGGCTGTTCTTGATGTTTTAGTTGAAAACCGAGTAACCATGGACCGAGCCACCAAAAGGGCGACTTAGTCACGTCTTAGACATACTAGGGAAGTGATCCAACCATGGCTATAAGCCCTTAGGGCAGCCAAGATCAGATTCATATCCCTTTGACAGCAACATGAGAAAATCGAAACTCAATATGGCAAGAATGGGAAGCTGCTGTCATTTCTCGTTTCCAGCGGGTGTGGGGCTCGAATGAATGAACCAAAGTGATCCTAATACATCCTATTACATGTCTATAAGTCGCCTTGGGAGCCTGGAATCGAACCAATACCTGAAACCATCAAAACAAATGAAACCGTGAAGAGCATCATGAAGCCCGAAAATCTGCATCTTTTATTTTCTGAAAATTCTTGATAGATTTCGGTTTTTGCATGGAAATGATGATCATGTAATGTTAAATAATGATAATAGGACTTGATTGAAGAGTCAAGGAAGAACATATGCATGCCTGGTTTCGTTTGAANNNNTTGATATCAAATGATTTGTTGGTGCTTGTTGGGGTGAGGTGGCCGATCATAATACCATCTAGACTAGGTGAGGATAAGGTTGATCATTAATTAAATGGTGCTCCCAAAAATAAAAGAATTATCCTACTAATTAAATACAAAGAAAGGGTCAAAGGTGAGGTGGCAAAGAGATGTTGTCTAGACATAAGGGTGGCCGAAATTTGGTGTAAAAATGAAGGGAAATTGTTGATTATTTACTAAATTTATAACCCTTAAAAGCCTTACTTATTCTTTACATAATTTAGTGAACTAATTCCTTAATTATGGAACTTAAACCAATTTATTTTCTACTCACCTCAAGTTGCTTAAATAAATCCTCAAACCTCCTTAATAACTTAAATTAACTTACTTGCTAGCTAAATTAAATTCTGGAAAAGTTTCTTGAATCTAAAATTTTATCTCCAAACTCCAACTCCAGTCCGGCCTCACTGAAATAACTGAAATGATAAAAATTTAAACTACTACGTAAAATAATCAAATTTAGAAACTCATGCAATAAAAATCATTTTAATTTAAATACTAGAATTATGCATGACTTATACGTAGTCTAAGTTACGGGTTCTACAATTTATATCCAATTTTTAAGCTACAACTTTTGTATTAAAACTCACTCTTACATTAATCAATGATCAAATTTAACAAACAAATTTAATCTTTAATAAATTGGAGGATCAGCTAACTCACTCCTTTTATTTTTGATGTAACAGCTTGATTAATAAATAACATGGCCAAATTGGAGGATCAGCCAACTCAAAATGGGCATTGTATTTATGTGTTTTAGCTGAACTTCACCAAATGTTCATTAATTGGATGTGCATTTATGCTGTAATAAAAATGCTGCCATTACTGTTGTATTATTTATTAACATCAGAAGGAGAAACTAATAAATTAACCACAAATGCATGCATTGAGTTTTTGTCTGTAAAAGAACCCCCATAATAAATAAATCCATTAAAATTTTGTGTTCTCTTCTGCAAAGCATGGGGAAAAGTTAGAATTTAACCAACTTCACTTCTCCAGGATCCATCCTCTCACAAAGTAATACAAAAAATCACAAAGATTTTCAGAAGACTTTAACTGCGAGACGGCACGCACATTGCCTTCCTTCCCATGTCTTTCTCATACAACATTGCGGGGTGCCAGAGTACGCTCATAAAAAGATGGGTACGATCAAGTTTGTTATGGCCTAACCTTAAAACAGTTTAGCCGTATCAAAGAAGACGTTATCTTTAGCATATAAACAGGCAGCCTACAGGCAGTGGAAATGCTTAAATATCTGGCTAAATCATGGAACTTTTTTCAGATATGCAAGAAATACTAATGTTATTTAGCAGCGGGATATTGACATTGTGACTATAATATATAATCTCAAAATATTTGGCTGGAGGTCGGCCCATTGTGAACTTTTTATATTAGATACACTAGATTACTCGTAGAGTATCACAAATGATACATCAGTTATATACCTTCAACGACAATGTACATCGAATAATTACAAGGATTTCATGAACAAAATGCCATGTTTCAAGATAGTAACAGGATTAAAAGCAAAGCAGTGTCTTTGTCAAACAGCTTATTCATTGGTTAGCCAGAAATCTACACAAGATCATTTTGTCCCTCATTCAACAATAACATTACATCGCTTTGTAACCTTTCTTATTCAGTGCTTCCAAAACACGATCTTGATATTGCAAGAGCAATAGAAGAGAACACCATAGCAAGAAAGTGAACCTTAAACGAGGGTTCGGCTCACAATTTCGCCAGCATGGTATACACCTCCGAAACCGAAATGACAAAGAGGGAGCCGAGTAAACTACTGCACAAATTTCTGAAACATAGAACCATGCCATGCAAAATCTTTGCTCTTTCACTACCTTACAACCAAAAAATTTAAGATGTTTATTTTCCACTCATGGGTATTCTATTTAGGATGTTGCATTCAAATGGCATTGATCTAAGGCAAGAAACCGCTTTATCTCGCTTATAACCGTTCCAACCGAATGAATATTACTAAAAAGTTATCTATTCATAGTTGAACCCAGTTCTTTGAATCCAAGGTGGATATTTCAAACATCAAAATGGAAATATACTTAAAATTTGGGACAATTTTCTATTTGTAGCATTCCGTCTGAACACCTTATAAATCATAATCTCAGTCTTTTGGCTTAAAAATGGCACTAAAGCTTTCTTTCCACAACAAATTGAACAGCCCACAGTTCCAAAGCCAAAGCAATTTCAAAGAAAGTAAATTAGAAATAACCATTAGTTGATGCAATTGGACAGACAGAAATATCTTTAGACCAATACAAATACATACACAAAAAGAATCTGAATAATTCGTCACCACATAAAAAACCATACAAGTAGAAAGAAATATCCTCTGAATGTCAGAAAAGAATTATCTACTCAGATAAAGTACATCAAAAAATCAAATTGAACTCTAACCTCAAATATCACAAAATAGTCCAACACGACGCATTCAGAGAAGCCCTGAAATCAAAGAAGCCCAAACAATACAAACACCCCGAGTAATATGAGCCAAACAATGTGAACCAACAAAAGGGCCTGTCCCGCTGTGCCCGATCCGCCATTGCCAACCTCACAAACTCCCAATTTCTTGACGCGTGCTCCGGCGCAGTGAGCATCGGGGCATCCACACCAATAGGTGACGCCGTCATCCCCGCAAACCGGATCAGGCCGGAAACATTTCACCGGGCAGGAATATTGGTCCGTATTCGACGGGCAGAGGTCATTTTCCTGTGAATCGGAAGGTAGCTGTTTGATGACATCAGCGTCTGATCGGACGGTGGGCACGAGAAGGGTGGCGAGAAGAACAACGAGGAAGAAAACCGAGTAAAATCTTTCGGCGAACAACTGCATCTCGGAGAGCTTTAAGATATCAATTAAAGCTCACCGATTGAAAAATATATCCTTTGACTCGCACCCCTCCACGATAGCGATGAAAATGGTTTCTAGGTTCAGCGGAATTGGATTGAAAGTGCAAGATTTTCCATTCTAGGGTTTTGCTCTCATTGGTGGGAAATGATTCGGGCGTTTTCAAGAAAGTGAGGAATTTCTTGTGGAAGATGTCAAGAATGTGCTTATTCCGTTTCTTTTCTGCAAACCGTTTCAATTCAAAAGATTGGGTAAAGTTATTTTAAATGGACTATAATTTCTAATTTAAAAAAACTTGGGATTTTGTTTTTTTTGTTATTAAATTTGTAATTAAAATTTTACAAATTTTTGTCGTATGTTAAATTATATGTATTTATGCAAAAAATTTAAAAATAAAAATAATCACAGTAAAAAATATCACCGATCAGTCTTCAATTCATAAATGTAACAATTTTATGCTAAATTGCTATATGTTTAATCGTTGTATTTCACGTGATCCTCGAAACTTCTATAATCAGAGAGAACAAATTACTCGGAATGTTGAATGCCTTGGACCTCTCTTCCAGATTGAAAATGAAAAAAAAAAAAAAAAAAATAAATTTTTTTTAAAAAAAAAAAAAAAAAAAAAAAAAAAAGAAAAAAGAAAAAGAGAGAGGATGGTTGATTAGTAGGTGGACAACGTCTTGTTAAAGGTGACCCAATCCATCAACAATACAACCACCGCTGGAAAAAGATAATGAGCCCAAAATATCGGTCCAATTAATATAAATATAAAAGCCCAACTCTTACGTTTGTCATTAAAACCATCAATAATTATGAGTTACGACCCAATCCCACTAAATATTTGCTATTTTCAGATATCCATAAAATCAATTCAAGAATTTGATTCTTAAAAAAAAATGATTTGGAACTAAACAGCTTAGGTACATGCGTACAGCTTGATTTTGACTCCAAATTTTGTTACAATTCGAATGAGTTGCATCTAATTTGTATTTGGAATGATGGAGTTTACAAATGCATATCTCATAACATTATCAAATACTTCATCTGAAATTAAATTATATTTGTACTCAAATTCTTTTAACCCACTGGAAAGTTTCTAGGATGGGATGAGTAAGTTAACTGTACTTGATTTAAGATAATTCTGAGATAAGTGACTGGTGAAAAGTTTTATAGGGTGTGTTAAACACAATCACGCTATGAAGATTCTTGTTGGTACGACGAACGTCTTCAAATTTAGGGCGTCACAACTCAAATTCTTTTACCCCACATGCTTCTTGTACGAGTTAGGGGTGAGGAAAAATACTGAATTTTCGGTATACCGAGGTTATCGTATCGAAAAATACTTTGCTTTTGCAGCATAAGTTCCTGCAGTTTGGACCATTTGCTTGAAATTGGATTCTGATTCACGTTTTCCTCAGGGGAGTGGAATCTTGTTCTCGTTTTAGTTTGAAATATTAATAGAGGATATTTTGGGGTTTAAAAATGGCATATGCCAGTACTATGACCGATACTTCTACAGATGACAAAGAGATGTACATAGGTTTTCTCCATAAATCCACGAGTATTCATATTTCAAAATGGATCTTGGTAAAGTAAGAACAGTGGCTTGTTATCAAATTGATGAAGTAATTTGTTTCTTCCACAGTTTGAAAGCAATATTTTGTTGAGTTAGCAAAATTAAAAGAGACGGTGAAAGAAAGAAAAGCTTACTAGAATTATATTCCAATCTCCTCATTTACAATGGATCAATACAAATGTATTTATACTTACAATCACTAAGGATAACAAGGTAAAAGATGAATATAGTTTGTTATATTGTTACAACAGCAAAAAGAAGAAGGATCCAAGGCCTTCTAGATGGTGAGCTTGTGATCTACTGTATATGTGAACATATAGCTTCTTTTGCACTTGGTTTTGATGACTTCACTTAACATCCCCCCCGCAAGGTCAACATCGATTTCTCCATAATGCTGAGCTTGGATCGAAACCTCTGAAAGTTGGGAGAAGATAACGGTTTTGTGAAGACATGTGTAATTTGATCAGAGGAGGGAACAAATTGGACATCGAGTTGCTTAGCCAGAACTTTCTCTCGAACAAAAAAGATATCTAACTCGAAATGCTTAGATTTAGAATGTAAGACATGATGACACTCAACGAGATTGTACTGATATTGTCACACCATAGTATGGGTGAAGTACGGCTGTTAACATGAAGTTCGGTGAGCAGAGATTGAAGCCAAAGTAATTCTGAAGTTGCAATAGCGAGATTAAGATATTCTGCTTCAGTACTCGATCGAGAAACAACCGGTTGTTTCTTGGAACACCAGGTGATGGGCGAGTTACCTAAAAACCAGTAGAATCCAGAGGTGGAACGCCTGTCATCTGGATTATTGACCCAATCTACATCACAAAAACCATGAAAAGAAAGCCGAGAAGCAGCAGTAAGATGAATTCCATGATTTGACGTTCCATTGAGATATCGAAGAATTCTCTTAACAGCCTTCCAGTGAGAGAGACAAGGGCTTTGCATGAACTGACAAGCTTTATTCACACTATAGGCAATACCTGGTCTTGTTATAGTGAGATACTGGAGGGCACCCACGATGCTACGATACAAGGTTGCATCAGAAAAACATTATGCATCTTTAGAGGAAAGCTTTAACCCAAAAACCATAGGAGTGGGTAGTGGATTTGCTTTTTCCATATTTGTTCGTTTCAGCATATCACGTATGTATTTGGTTTGAGATAGGAATAAACCTGTGGGAGAAGGCCTTGATACTTCAATACCCAGAAAGAATGAGAGCTTGCCCAAATGTTTCAAGGAGAACTTTGATTTTAATTGATAGATGAGATCCTTGACTTGAGCAGCATTATTACCCGTGATAATTATGTCATCGACATAAACCAAGATATAGGTAATCAAATTATTGTCATGTTTAACAAAGAGTGAAGCATCGTCCTTGGATTGGATGAAACCGAGATGTATAAGAGCAAATTTCAGCTTATCAAACCAAGCACGAGGTGCTTGTTTGAGCCCATAGATTGCCTTGTGTAGTTGACACACAAGTTGTTTGCCATGGCACTGTTGTTCGAAGCCAGGAGGCTGCTGCATAAAGATAAGCTCGTTAAGAGTACCATTAAGGAAAGCATTATTGACATCATGTTGTTGAATAGACCAGCCATAAGAAAGAGCAATGGTAAGAACAACTCGAATTGTGGTAGGCTTTATAAATGGACTGAATGTCTCGGTGTAATCCAGCCCTGCAGTTCGAGAATACCCTTTCACAACAAGACGAGCTTTTTACCGAGCCACAATCCCATCTAGATGTGTTTTGATTTTAAAAACCCACTTGCATCCAATGATTGGTGTATCAGTTGGTGCTGAACTAGAATCCAAGTCTTATTTTGGAACAGGTCATTATATTCAGCCTTCATAGCATCACACCAAGCTGGATGTGCTAGGGCATCATGAGCAGTGGCTGGTTCATGAATGGTCGCAAGTTGAGAAGCAAACACCCTTGGTTTGTAAATACCTGCTTTGGACCGAGTAACCATGGAGTGAACATTCGTAGGGGGGGTGGGGAACAAGCTACTCATTAGTGGAAGGGATAGAAGATGAAGTAGAAGAAATGTCGGAAGTGTTTATGGGAGGTACAGGAGTTGGAGAGGGTGAGTGGGACGGTGGTTGGGATGAAGAAACAACAGGAAAGATTGGGAAGAAAAGATTAAAAGACTTCGGGGATGCATGATGTGATGTTTCGGAATGAGTATTGGATGAGGGAAAAGAACACTCACCAAACATTACGTGTCGAGAAATGTAAATACGACCATCTTGACTTAAGCATTTATACCATTTGTGTTTGTTGCTATAGCCAAGAAAAACACATGGTTTAGATCTAAACTCAAGTTTATGTGTATTGTAAACCCGAATATAGGGAAAACATAAACACCCAAAGACACGAAGAAGAGAATAATTGTGTAACGTACCGTACTTTTAAACTAGTTTAAAATTTGCAGAAAAATGAAAAAAAAATTTCTTAAGTAGATAGTAATCATTCAAATTACAATAAAGATAAACTGTTCGACCAAAGTATTTGTAAGAAAAAGGTTACAAATAAAGTTTTCTAGCAAAATAAATTTTTCAACAAAATAAAGCAATCTCATAAAAACCAGAGTTTTAAAACTGTCATGCATAAAATCTTAAAACATGGGAGGTCCTCGGGTTTAGCCTCCTGCGCAGTCCAAGTCGGCTCATTGGTCTCCACCCCTCGTCTCCTCAAAGTCATCCTCACCTGCATCGATCAAGTCTAGTGAGTCTAAAGACTCAATATGTATATACTGGTGATAGCAAGTACTACATAATAAAACCACATGCATCTTTAAAATAGGGCTTACATACTTGAAACTTGAACGTATTAGCATAAACGTAGACGTGCCATCATCATAAAACTTTCTTAAACATACTGGCATCATACATACTTGAGCATACATAACATCATTTTGCGTAGATATATGTTTCAAAGCAAGTGACCTATACATAGATGCACCTGATCAGACTAAACCACAGTACTGGGCTGGCAGGGATGTCCACTACCACATATATAAGATCCTCGGTCATACTTTGCCGGATAGATAGGTCCCTGGTCATACTTTATGGCTTTCCAATCCTGATCAAATCCGATCATACTTTACCGAGGTGGAGAGGTCCTCGGCCACGTTCACCGACTTCCAAACCCATTCATATTTGGTCACAAGACATTTCGCATACCTCAAAAACATAAAACATTTTCTTTTTGCACGTCAAACATACTTAAAAACATCGAGGGCTACATTGGAACGCTCTGGACATGCTGCCCTAAACAAATCAGCAAAGATTCGGGAGATCCCAACGAAATCTGCAACTAAAACTTGAGAAAACATGAAGAACATGCACAAATTTTTACAGCTTGAGCGGGTTTATGATAAAAATCATATCTATCTCATTTCTTATTATAAAGATATGAATTTACTGCCAATCGAAGGTATAAAAAAGTTCTACGTTTTATATGTTGAAAGTTTTTCCAGAAAATCGACTGAAAATTCCCAGTATTCGAAAAGACAATAGACTCGGTTTTTGAGATCCAAAATTTTGATCCAAAATCGTTTCAAACATTTTTGCTCAAACTTTTGAATAACATACACATGTTTTTCATGAAATATACATCAAAATAATTACTATAACAAGTTCGATGCGAAAACGAAAGAATATACATGCTTTGATGATTATACTCACGAAACGACGAATAACGAAGCGAGGATATGCGTGAATCGATCCGAGACGACTTATGGCACGTTTCTTGCTATAATCGACGTGAGTCTACTGAAGAAAATCAAAGGAGAAAGGGTGGCTATTGGAGCACTCTAAGAACCCTACTTCTTTTCAAAAGAAAAGAGAAGGCAAAGTGTGTGTGTGCGCGCGCGCGCTAATTAGGGGATTTAATTAGGTGTTAATTAGGGAAGTTAATTAGGAGTGTTAATTAGGAGAGTTAATTAGGTCAATAAAAATACTTATATCTAATTAACATGCTAAATAATATGCTAATCCCCCACTAACTTACTAAAATCCATAATTTAAAATAAAATACACATGTCAAATTTTCAATATTTAAAATTCCCAACTATTCAAATTAGTATTTTGAAAAGCTTAAAATCTTAAAATCACATAATAAATTAAATTAGGCTTTGAAATGCTTAAAATTTCATAAATAATTTAAAATATAAATTTTCTTGACTTTAAATAAAATACCACATTATTCAAAAATCGCCTAAATCGTCACGGTCTCTTTTCTCGACCTCGTATCGAATATTCGCCTGAAACATAAAACTCAAGAAAACATTTAACGTCCATCACCTAAGCATAATTAATTTAAAATAATGCATTTGAATAAATCATGCATTGCTAAAAATAAATTTAAACTTAAATAAACAATTTAAATAAATGCATGGGTTTTACGTGTACTGAATTTGGGCTCTACAAATTGGGATCAAGATTGGATAATTTTTTGAGAGGGGCAGTACCTTGAATGGCAGAGTTAGAGAGACGATTAATGAGAAAAACAGCAGTGGAAAATGCATCGTCCCAAAATTTTATAGGCATGTGAACGTGAGCTAGTAGAGAAAGGCCAACGTCAACGGTACGCCAATGCTTCCTTTCTACCACACCATTTTGTTGTGAAGTGTGTGGACAAGAGAGACGATGATGAATGCCATTTTTTTGAAAGAAATGAGTCAATGGTCGACACTCTCCACCCCAGTCAGTTTGAAGAATTTTTATTTTGGTATCATATTGTAATTCGACATGAGTGTTAAACTGATGAAAAATTTGAAACACCTCAGATTTTGCTTTTAGGAAATATATCTAGGTGTATAGACTGAAGGCATCAACAAAATTGAGATAATATTTAAAGCCATTAGTCGAAGTGGAGTAAGCAAGGCCCCATATATCATAATATATTAACTGAAGTGGTTTATCATAACATGTTAAGGAGGAAGGAAATGGGAGACGATGATTCTTGCCCAGTTCACAAGACGAGCATAAACTAATATTGTCATTCTTTGAAAAAGAGATATTACAACCAAATAAAATGTGCTTTACAGTGGAATTCATAGGATGACCTAATCTATAATGCCACTGGTTGAGTGTTGAAGGTGCTACTACAGTTAAGTTGTGACACTGGTTCACTTGATTGAATAGAGAAACAGCTGAGAGAGGTTGAATATGCAAGCATGTGGCAGAGTGTGTAGATGAAGGAGTTGGTTTGCCTAAGGAAAATTTATACAGACCTTCATGTAAGGTGCCTTTGAGGAGGGTGTTTCCCGTCACTAGGTCCTTCACAACACAAAAAGATGGATGAAACTCAAAATAGATATTATTGGCTTGAGCAAATTTGCTAACACTAAGCAGATTTTTAGAAATATGAGGGACTCGAAGAAGATGATTTAGTGATAACGTGCAGTTCGAATCATGAGACAAAAAAGACGAAGAACCAATATGAGTGATCGGCAAACCTGTTCCATTCCCCATAAGATCATTACCTCCACCGGTATATTCAGTCCCAATAGTGAGATTGGCAAGATCATTAGTAACATGATGAGAAGCTCTGGAATCTGGGAACCACCAGTCAACATTTAAGCTCTCTGAATTCGCCATAGCTACTGCAGTAGATGGAGGTGCTTCAGGCCTATTGCGATAATTGTTCGAGGAGTGATTTCCTGGAGTTTGTTGGTGTGAAACGAATTCCTTGTCAAAGCGATAATAGCATTTCTCTGCAATGTGGTCAGAGTACCCACAAATCTGGCAAATAGGGCCATTGTTGGTGTTTGACCAACTTCGTCGACCACCCAGAGCAAATCGGCCACGACCTCTGCCACGGGGTAAAGAGTTCGGAGATGACGATGATGGATAACCTTTGACTGAAGAAAAAGTAGAGATTTTGGTTGTTGGTATAGTGCCGTCCACATTGACAGTATATGATTCGATGCGGCCTTCATGTGAAAGAAGTAGAGCACCAACTTCCGAAGGCGAAGTCGATTCAATTCGAGAGGTCACATGGACAACAACCGAGTCGTAATACATTCCAACGCAACCCAGAATATAGAGAACTTGATCATCATCGGATATAGAATGCCCACAAGCAGCAAGTGAATCAACATAACTTTTTATTTTGCCAGATAATCCTTCATGCTAAGACCACCTTTCTTGAGTGTTTGCAATTGAAGTCGGTACAGCATCATTCTCGCCTTTGAGCCATTAGCAAATAAAGTAGAAACCCGGATCCAGATTTGAGCAGACAAAGAACACCCAATCATCTGACTTTGAATTCCTTCGGTCATGGAGGCCAGAAGGAATGAAAAAAGAAGTTGATCTTGCCTAGACCAAGCGACGTATAGAGGATTTGGTATATCAGTACCATTTTCACCGGGGATGAAGTTGGGTGGGATGATTGGCTGAGGATCAACATAGATGTCAAGACCCAAGCCTCGAATTCCGGCCAACACTTGAAGCTGTCAGAGGAGAAAGTTCTCATCGGTGAGTTTGATAGTGTTGATTTGGTTGGAGGGATTTAGGATCATGAGGTTGGGGCTGAGATTGGACATTGTGGCTGAGCTCAGTAGAATTATATTCCAATCTCCTCATTTACAATGGATCAATACAAATGTATTTATACTTACAATCACTAAGGATAAAAAGGTAAAAGATGAATAGAGTTTGTTATATTGTTACAACAGCTAAAAAAGAAGGATCCATAGCCTTCTAGATGGTGAGCTTGTGATCTACTGCATATGTGAACATACAACTTCTTGTGCATTTGGTTTTTGATGACTTCACTTAACATGTTGGCATTGGTGGTTTCCAATGGCAATGATAAGTCCAGAGATCAAAAGGTTTTTGAATTCCTAATTTAACGCCCTTATAGTTAATTTAATTAGATGTGCGATCTCAACTAACTCATGCAGAATTTACAGAGGCTTGCTCAAAATCGTGAAGCTACAAGAAAAAGCCGCTTGAGAAAGAAGGTTAGATTTTTAGTAAGCGAATCATTCGCGTCTCATTTTTTGCTTCAAATGTTCCTTCTGTCTTATGTAGTTCTCTTCTATTACTAACCTCTGGTCATGAGCTGCATAACTGGGTTGTCTTTGTAAGAAATATGACAGATATTAAAAGAAGTAGCGTGTATAAATTGGCGACGGCCAAGAAGCCTACCATTTTTGACAAACAGAATATGCAGCCTCAAATATTTGACCATTGAGATGGCATGTGCCTCTTCTTTTGACATTCAGACTCCCGACTTTTCTCGTTGATGGTATGAGAAACGCTTATAAATAGAGGTGATTGAGGTTCCTAAGCACACACCTCATAAGAAAAAAATATACACCATCTACATAGAGTGTTGAGTGCTTAGAAGACATCAATCGGAGGAAATCAGAAAAGTTTCAAATTATTCAATGGCCGGAGGTAACACTCGATTCGCTTTCGCATATTATTTATCATGTTTATATATACGTGAAAACATGATTTTGAGAAAAATTCTGACATTTGGTATCAGAGCCATGATACCTCTACCTTGAAAATATTTGTTTTCATTTTCTGAAAATCGGATATCATGAAATTTTGGGGAAAAGAATTTTAAGTTTTAAATAAGAAACTTGAAATTTAAAGATCAGACGTATTAATATTAAGAAACTTACCTTAGAATTGTGTTCTCGGCCGGAGTTTGAAGTTCTTCCTTGAAGTCTTGAAAATGAAAAGATTCAGTTTTTCTGATTTTTTTCAAAATTTGTGAGAAAATAAATTTTAAGACGAAAATTTCTGAAATTTTTTCTACTGAAAGAAGAAGACGATGCTATAAGTTTTTCAATATAATGAAATTATCTTCACGTGAATGAGAATTAAATTATCTGCATAATCAATGTGAATTAAGTGATTGTCGGCAATTGAATTGAAGATACATGAAATTGAATTCTCGTGCATGAATTGAAATTGAAGACTCATTTCATTGAATGCAATGTCGGTAAATGATTAATTTTTTTTAAAAATTTAATTAGTACGGGACCCACACCAATTTGACAATTGAAAGCATTGTCGGTAAATTTTATTATTACTATTATTATTGTTTTTAAAATAAAAAATAATAATAAATAAATAAATAATGATTAATGTTTTATTAAGTTATATGTATAATTCGGTATACATATAGCATTTGGCTAAATAATTTGTACACATTAAAATAATTCCAATTTCGAAGTAATTTCTAATACATGTTTAGAAATTATTTTTGCATGTTAGATATAATGTCAAATATTATGAATAAGTGTTTGATGTTTACATGAAAATTTAATATTATGTCTTCATTTATTCTTGAAATTTAAAATGCTAATAATATTAAAAATAAAAATTGATACATCAATATTCACATTATGTTCATATTAAATTATATTAAGTTGTTTATAATGTTAAATGAACATATCAAGTAAGATGTGAATATAATATTATAAAATAAAATATTTCATATATTCACAAATGAACAAAGAATCCTCACTTTATCACTACTCTGATAAAAGTGAAAAACCGATGAGGAGCCCGCATTTTCACGTAAATGTGATCCTCACTTTATCATTACTCTGATTGAAGAGAAAAACTGATGGGGAGCGTATTTGTTTATATTAAGTAAAAATGTGAATATAAAGTTATTTAACGAAAAATTTTGCCTTATAAAGATCCACATAAATGTGGATAATTAAAGTGAATAATAATTATAAGATGACATGAGAAAACATGATCTGGGAGAGTTTTTCATAGATCGGTTTGAACTGCCTTGACTAGCCACTGGTCTCCCTAAAGAACGTTGCTCTGTCTAGGAGTTAGGTATTTAAAAGGCCTTAGCCCTACCTATATTTCTTGGAAGCACTCTTGAAAAATGTTGATATGTTACTAAATAGTTATTATATAAAGTATTAAAGTAAAGCCAAAATTTTGTCCAGTGAACCGTAAAATTTTAAATAATTGTGGAATAGCCACAACATCTTTAATTATGAAAAATTATGCATTAAGATGATTTGGATCACATAACGGACATCAATTGTAATTAATTATATAAACATAATAAATTTTACCCCACAAGGATTTTTATTATATTTATATAGCTAATTAGGTTAAAATATCAAATTATATTTTTCTTAATTTACCCACAAGAGTTAATGAAAATACATTTTGATATTTTTATCATAAAATTACAGAAAAATCTTACTTAATTAAAATTTTAGCCAACATGCAAATTTTATGTCAATAGATTTTTTAAAAACATGAATTACATTGGTAAAACATGATATTGTCTCAAAATTTTAAGCATATGATATTTTGTGCAGATATGCAACCTGCGAGTTTTTTTATATGAAGTGTGACATTTTCAAACTGAAGGGCGATAATTATAAAATATGGAAAGAAAGAATTCTTCTTCAGTTGAGGTGGATGGATATTGATTATGCTATACAGAAAGACGAACCATCTGCTATTACTGAAAACAACATTCCGGATGATGTTGATCTTTATGAAAAATGGGAGTGATCTAATCGACTCTACGTAATGTTCATAAAGACCAAAATCTCTGCTGGTATGCGTGGTTCTATCGATCAGCATAATAATGTCAAAGAATTACTGAAGGCTGTTGATGATCAATTTCAGTCTTCAGATAAGGCACTTGCTAGCACCTTAATTATGAAATTATCTTCATTAAGGCTCACCAGTGTGAGAGGTGTGCGAGATCACATAATGCAAATGCGGGATATAGCGGCTCGGCTCAAGACACTTGAAGTGGAAATGTCTGAGACTTTTCTTGTTCACTACATTTTATGCACTCTTCCACAGCAATATGGACCCTTCAAAATTTCTTACAACACACATAAGGATAAATGGTCAATCAATGAATTAATGACCATGTGTGTTCAAGAAGAAGGAAGGTTGTTGATGGAAATGAGTGATAATGTATTTATGACTACACAAGGAAAGTATAAGAAGCAAGCCAAAGTCAGGGAAAAGAGAAAGGAATTATTCCACCCCAACCTGACATCAAGAAAGAATCCAAGTGTTTCTTTTGTAAAAACACGGGACACATGAAGAAGGATTGCAATAAATTTAAGGATTGGCTCGAAAAGAAAGGTATTCTTACTTCATTTGTCTCTTATGAATCTCATATGGTTGATATGATTTATAACACATGGTGGGTTGATTCTGGTTCTACAATCCATGTTACAAATACCTTGTAGGTATACAAAGCCTAAGGAAAACTCAAGGAAATGAGCGGAACATCTATTCAGGAAACAAGATGTCTTCGCATGTGGAGGCTATTGGGACTTGCTGCCTAGTATTGAACGGTGATTATATTTTAAAATTGAAAAATACATTTTATGTTTCTAGTTTTTCTAGAAATTTAATTTCAATTTCAAAACTTGTACCTCTTGGTTATTCTTTTCAGTTTTTGTATAAATCAATAAATTTGTTTTATAAATCAAATCTTATTGGAAATTGTACAATGTTTGATGGTGTTTTCTCTATTTATTTACAAAATAATAACACCACTATTCATGTTCAAGGAGGTATTAAAAGATGTGTTATAAATGAAGATTCCTCTATACTATGGCATCGGAGATTAGGACACATCTCTATAGAGAGGGTTTAAAGATTAGTGAATGATGGATTACTTAATACTTAGATTTTACTGATTTTGACACTTGTGTGGACTCCATAAAGGGAAAGCAGACCAATAAGTCTAAAAAGAGTGCCAAGAGGAGTACGGAAATACTAGAAATCATTCATTCAGATATTTTTTGTCCAGATATGGACGTGCAAAGTTCGAAATACTTCATCTATTTCATTGATGATTACTCACGATACATGTATATCTACATGTTTCATAACAAAAACGAAGCACTTGAAGCTTTTAAGGTTTTTAAGGCTGAAGTGGAGAAGCAATGTGATATGCAAATTAAGATCATGTGAACTGATAGAGGTGGAAAATATTATGGTAGATACACTGAGAATGGACAGGCACTTGGTCCGTTTGCGCATTTTCTCCAGGAACATGGGATTGTTGCCCAATATACTACGCCTGGTTCTCCTGACCAGAATGGCGTAGCTGAGAAGAGAAACCGAACATTATTGGACATGGTGAGGAGCATATTTAGTAGCTCAAAACTTCCTAAATCCTTGTGGACTGAAGCTCTTATGACAACTATGTATGTATTAAACCGAGTTCCAACTAAGGCTGCCCCAAAGATGCCATTTGAATTATTTAAAGGTTGTAAATCGAGTTTGCAAAATATACGCGTTTGGGGTTGTCCTTCTGAAATAAGAGTTTACAACCCGCATGAAAAGAAACTGGACCCAAGAACTATAAGTGGATATTTTATTGGTTATGCCGAAAAATCCAAAGGATACAGGTTCTATTGTCCATCTCACAACACTAGAATTGTGGAATCATGAAATGCAAAATTTCTTGAAAATGACTTGATTAGTGGGAGGGATCATGATATAGTTTTTGAGAATGATTGCATTAATGCACAACCCTCTTATTCAAATGACAGATTGGTCGTTATTCACACCCCTCAAGACCAAATGGGTGTTAGACAAACAGTTACTGAAGTTCTACAAATCGCTGATGAAAATCCAGTAGATCAAGTTGTTAAGGAAGAACAACAAGAAATTGTTGATCATCCAAACAACTTGAGGAGATCTACTAGAATAAAAAAATCAACTATATCTAGTAGTTATGTTGTGTATTTACAAGAATCGGATTTTAACATTGGAGCCGAAAATGATCCTGAAACGTTTTTACAAGCTATGAGTTATAATGAGTCAAAATTATGGTTTAATGCTATGAAAGAAGAGATGAATTCTATGGCATTTAATGGAGTCTGGGATCTTGTTCAGTTGCCTGATGGTATGAAAGACATTGGATGTAAATGGGTTTTCAAAACAAAGAAAAACTCATTAGACAACATTGAAAGATTTAAAGCAAGACTCATAGCTAAATGATTCACTCAGCAGGAAGGAAATTTTCTCCTGTATCTAAGAAAGATTTTCTCAGTATCATTCTAGAATTAGTTGCACATTTTGACTTAGATTTATAACAAATGGATATGAAAATAGCTTTTCTCAATGGAGAACTAGATGAAGAGGTTTATATGAAACAACCTGAAGGATTCTTCTCTAGTAATGGTGAGCACTTGGTATGTAAGCTTAAGAAATCTATATATGGATTGAAACAAGCTTCCCGTCAATGATATTTGAAATTTCATGATGTTATCTCTTCATTCGGATTCGTAGAGAACATCATGGATCAATGTATATACCAGAAGGTCAGTGGGAGTAAGATTTGTTTCCTTATTCTATATGTGAATGATATATTACTTGCAACCAATGACAAGAGTTTGTTATATGAGGTGAAACAATTTCTCTCTAAAAACTTTGATATGAAGGATATGGGCAATGCATCTTATGTCATTGGCATTAAGATACATAGAGACCGGATTCGAGGTGTTCTAGGTCTGTCTCAAGAAATCTATATCAACAAAATTTTAGAGAGATATTAGATAAAATATTGTTCACCAAGTATAACTCCCATTGTGAAAGGAGATAAGTTCAATTTAAGTCAATGCCCAAATAATGATCTAGAACAGGAACAAATGAAAAATATTCCTTATGCTTCTGTTGTTGGAAGCTTAATGCATACTCATGTTTGCACTAGACCTGAGATTGCATTTGTTGTTGGGATGTTGGGAAGATATTAGAGTAATACATGTTTAGACCATTGGAAAGCTGCAAAGAAAGTGATGAGGTACCTTCAATGGACCAAAGATTATATGCTTATGTTCAGACGGACTGAGAATTTGGAAGTAATTGGCTACTCTGATTCAGACTACGCTGGCTGCATTGATTCACGAAAATACACTTCATGATATATTTTTATGCTAGCTGGTGGAGCTGTATTGGAGGAGTGCAAAGCAGACATTGACTGCTACTTCCACTATGGAAGCTGAGTTCGTATATTGTTTTGAGGCAACTTCACATAGTGTATGGTTGAAAAGTTTCATTTCGAGGCTTGGAATTATAGATTCTATATCTAGGTCAGTAAGAATATATTGTGACAATTCAGCTGTTGTTTTTATGGCTAAAGATAACAAAAGTGGTAGTCGAAGCAAGCACATTGACATTAAGTATTTAGCCATACGAGAACGTGTTAAAGATAAGAAGTTACTTATCGAGCACATTAGCACTGAATTGATGATTGCAGATCCTTTGACTAAAGGCATGCCACCATTGAAATTTAAGGATCATACAGAAAGAATGGGACTTGGTTCCTTTATGTAATTTTATTGTAAGAACAAATTAATGAAACTATGATGTGATATTTTCTCATATTTGTTGTGCACACATTCATTGATTAGAGAAATATCAATAAAGTTGGACCTCGAATAAACATATGATTTATTCATTATGTTATTTGAGAGATATAATACATTGTGATACATGGAAGATAATAATCGTTTTTAGATAACCTATCACCATGATTCATGTATTTTATTTGAAATGTCCGCTTAATCGTTTTCTTAAAAAGTACTAGAAATTTTTATTTTATTTTTTTCAAAAGCTCTCAAAATTTCGGCCATTACCAATACATATACATAAAATATTTTTGCACCATTTTAAAATAAAACATCAAACTAGTAATTGAAAATCCAAAGAGAATAGTCAAAACATGAAACGTTACTCGTTTTACCAAACCTAAAAATCAATAAATGTTGAAAAGTGTAGCCCATACTAAACTTCTCAAAATCTCTCAAAACACAAATAAATAGTCGTAAAATCTTTAACGTAAAATCATAAACTTAAATGCGGAAAATAGAAGCGCTGGTCCTCGAGTTATGTGCACTGACATTCCAGCAAAGTCACCTATAAATAGAGGTGATTGAGGTCCCTAAGCACACACCTCATAAGAAAAAAATATACACCATCTACAGAGAATGTTGAGTGCTTAGAAGACATCAATCGGAGGAAATCAGAAAAGTTTCAAATTATTCAATGGCCCGAGGTAACACTCGATTCGCTTCCGCATATTATTTATCATGTTTATATTTACGTGAAAACATGATTTTGAGAAAAATTCTGACATTTGGTATCAGAGCCATGATACCTCTGCCTTGAAAATTTGTTTTCATTTTCTGAAAATCGGATATCATGAAATTTTGGGGAAAAGAATTTTAAGTTTTATATAAGAAACTTGAAATTTAAAGATTCGATGTAATAATATTAAGAAACTTACCTTAGAATTATGTTCTCGGCCGGAGTTTGAAGTTCTTCTTTGAAGTCTTGAAAATGAAAATATTCAGTTTTCTGATTTTTTTCAAAATTTGTGAGAAAATAAATTTTAAGACGAAAATTTCTGAAATTTTTTCTACTGAAAGAAGAAGACGATGCTATAAGTTTTTCAATATAATGAAATTATCTTCACGTGAATGAGAATTAAATTATCTGCATAATCAATGTGAATTAAGTGATTGTCGGCAATTGAATTGAAGATACATGAAATTGAATTCTCGTGCATGAATTGAAATTGAAGACCCATTTCATTGAATGCAATGTCGGTAAATGATTATTTTTTTTTAAAATTTAATTAGTACGGGACCCACAACAATTTGACAATTGAAAGCATTGTCGGTAAATTTTATTATTACTATTATTATTGTTTTTAAAATAAAAAATAATAATAAATAAATAAATAATGATTAATGTTTTATTAAGTTATATGTATAATTCGGTATACATATAGCATTTGGCTAAATAATTTGTACACATTAAAATAATTCCAATTTCGAAGTAATTTTTAATACATGTTTAGAAATTATTTTTGCTTGTTAGATATAATGTCAAATATTATGAATAAGTGTTTGATGTTTACATGAAAATTTAATATTATGTCTTCATTTATTCTTGAAATTTAAAATGCTAATAATATTAAAAATAAAAATTGATACATCAATATTCATATTATGTTCATATTAAATTATATTAAGTTGTTTATAATGTTAAATGAACATATCAAGTAAGATGTGAATATAATATTATAAAATAAAATATTTCATATATTCACAAATGAACAAAGAATCCTCACTTTATCACTACTCTGATAAAAGTGAAAAACCGATGAGGAGCCCGCATTTTCACGTAAATGTGATCCTCACTTTATCATTACTCTGATTGAAGAGAAAAACTGATGGGGAGCGTATTTGTTTATATTAAGTAAAAATGTGAATATAAAGTTATTTAACGAAAAATTTTGCCTTATAAAGATTCACATAAATGTGAATAATTAAAGTGAATAATAATTATAAGATGACATGAGAAAACATGATCTGGGAGAGTTTTTCATAGATCGGTTTGAACTGCCTTGACTAGCCACTGGTCTCCCTAAAGAACGTTGCTCTGTCTAGGAGTTAGGTATTTAAAAGGCCTTAGCCCTACCTATATTTCTTGGAAGCACTCTTGAAAAATGTTGATATGTTACTAAATAGTTATTATATAAAGTATTAAAGTAAAGCCAAAATTTTGTCCAGTGAACCGTAAAATTTTAAATAATTGTGGAATAGCCACAACATCTTTAATTATGAAAAATTATGCATTAAGATGATTTGGATCACATAACGGACATCAATTGTAATTAATTAAATAAACATAATAAATTTTACCCCACAAGGATTTTTATTATATTTATATAGCTAATTAGGTTAAAATATCAAATTATATTTTTCTTAATTTACCCACAAGAGTTAATGAAAATACATTTTGATATTTTTATCATAAAGTTACAGAAAAATCTTATTGAATTAAAATTTTAGCCAACAGGCAAATTTTATGTCAATAGATTTTTTAAAAACATGAATTACATTGGTAAAACATGATATTGTCTCAAAATTTTAAGCATATGATATTTTGTGCAGATATGCAACCTTCGAGTTTTTTTTATATGAAGTGTGACATTTTCAAACTGAAGGACGATAATTATAAAATATGGAAATAAAGAATTCTTCTTCAGTTGAGGTGGATGGATATTGATTATGCTATACAGCATTCCGGATGATGTCGATCTTTATGAAAAATGGGAGCGATCTAATCGACTCTACGTAATGTTCATAAAGACCAAAATCTCTGCTGGTATGCGTGGTTCTATCGATCAGCATAATAATGTCAAAGAATTACTGAAGGCTTTTGATGATCAATTTCAGTCTTCAGATAAGGCACTTGCCAGCACCTTAATTATGAAATTCTCTTCATTAAGGCTCATAAGTGTGAGAGGTGTGCGAGATCACATAATGCAAATGCGGGACATAGCGGCTCGGCTCAAGACACTTGAAGTGGAAATGTCTGAGACTTTTCTTGTTCACTACATTTTATGCACTCTTCCACAGCAATATGGACCCTTCAAAATTTCTTACAACACACATAAGGATAAATGGTCAATCAATGAATTAATGACCATGTGTGTTCAAGAAGAAGGAAGGTTGTCGATGGAAACGAGTAATAATGTATTTATGACTACACAAGAAAAGTATAAGAAGCAAGCCAAAGTCAGGGGAAAAGAGAAAGGAAATATTCCACCCCAACCTGACATCAAGAAAGAATCCAAGTGTTTCTTTTGTAAAAAGACGGGACACATGAAGAAGGATTGCAATAAATTTAAGGATTGACTCGAAAAGAAAGGTATTCTTACTTCATTTGTCTCTCATGAATCTCATATGGTTGATATGATTTATAACACATGGTGGGTTGATTCTGGTTCTACAATCCATGTTACAAATACCTTGTAGGTATACAAAGCCTAAGGAAAACTCAAGGAAATGAGCGGAACATCTATTCAGGAAACAAGATATCTTCGCATGTGGAGGCTATTGGGACTTGCTGCCTAGTATTGAACAGTGATCATATTTTAAAACTGAAAAATACATTTTATGTTTCTAGTTTTTCTTGAAATTTAATTTCAATTTCAAAACTTGTACCTCTTGGTTATTCCTTTCAATTTTTGTATAAATCAATAAATTTGTTTTATAAATCAAATCTTATTAAAAATTGTACAATGTTTGATGGTCTTTTCTCTATTTATTTACAAAATAATAACACCACTATGCATGTTCAAGGAGGTATTAAAAGATGTGTTATAAATGAAGATTCCTCGATACTATGGCATCGGAGATTGGGACACATCTCTATAGAGAGGGTTTAAAGATTAGTGAATGATGAATTACTTAATACTTTAGATTTTACTTATTTTGAGACTTGTGTGGACTGCATAAAGGGAAAGCAGACCAATAAGTCTAAAAGAGTGCCAAGAGGAGTACGGAAATACTAGAAATCATTCATTCAGATATTTTTTGTCCAGATATGGACATGCAAAGTAAGAAATACTTCATCTATTTCATTGATGATTACTCACGATACTTGTATATCTACATGTTTCATAACAAAAACGAAGCACTTGAAGCTTTTAAGGTTTTTAAGGCTGAAGTGGAGAAGCAATGTGATATACAAATTAAGATCATGAGAACTGATAGAGGTGGAAAATATTATGGTAGATACACTGAGAATGGACAGGCACTTGGTCCGTTTGCGCACTTTCTCCAGGAACATGGGATTGTTGCCCAATATACTATGCCTGGTTCTCCTGACCAGAATGGCGTAGCTGAGAGGAGAAACCGAACCTTATTGGACACGGTGCGGAGCATATTTAGTAGCTCAAAACTTCCTAAATCCTTGTGGACTGAAGCTCTTAAGACAACTATGTATATATTAAATCGAGTTCCAACTAAGGCTGCCCCAAAGACGCCATTTGAATTGTTTAAAGGTTGTAAATCGAGTTTGCAAAATATACGCGTTTGGGGTTTTCCTTCTGAAATAAGAGTTTACAACCCATATGAAAAGAAACTGGACCCAAGAACTATAAGTGGATATTTTATTGGGTATGCCGAAAAATCCAAAGGGTACATGTTCAATTGTCCATCTCACAACACTAGAATTGTGGAATCAAGAAATGCAAAATTTCTTGAAAATGACTTGATTATTGGGAGTGATCATGATATAGTTTTTGAGAATGATCACATTAATGCACGACAGATTGGTCGTTATTCACACCCCTCAAGACCAAATGGGTGTTAGACAAACAGTTACTGAAGTTCTACAAATCGCTGATGAAAATCCAGTAGATCAAGTTGTTAATGAAGAACAACAAGAAATTGTTGATCATCCAAACAACTTGAGGAGATCTACTAGAATAAAAAAAATCAGCTATATCTAGTGGTTATGTTGTGTATTTACAAGAATCGGATTTTAACATTGGAGCCGAAAATGATCCTGAAACGTTTTTTCAAGCTATGAGTTATAATGAGTCAAAATTATGGTTTAATGCTATGAAAGAAGAGATGAATTCTATGGCATTTAATGGAGTCTGGGATCTTGTTCAGTTGCCTGATGGTATGAAAGCCATTGGATGTAAATGAGTTTTCAAAACAAAGAAAGACTCATTAGACAACATTGAAAGATATAAAGCAAGACTCATAGCTAAATGATTCACTCAGCAGGAAGGAAATTTTCTCCTGTATCTAAGAAAGATTTTATCAGTATCATTCTAGAATTAGTTGCATATTTTGACTTAGATTTATAACAAATGGATATGAAAATAGCTTTTCTCAATGGAGAACTAGATGAAGAGGTTTATATGAAACAACCTGAAGGATTCTTCTCTAGTAATGGTGAGCACTTGGTATGTAAGCTTAAGAAATCTATATATGGATTGAAACATAAGCATCGTCTGAAATGTCATGAACATAAGCATCGTCTGAAATGTCATGAACAAGCTTCCCGTCAATCCATGAATGTGTGCACAACAAATATGAGAAAATATATGGATTGAAAATAACACCACTATGCTTATGTTCAGACGAACTGAGAATTTGGAAGTAATTAGCTACTCTGATTCAGACTACGCTGGCTGCATTGATTCACGAAAATCCACTTCATGATATATTTTTATGCTAGCTGGTGGAGCTGTATTGGAGGAGTGCAAAGCAGACATTCACTGCTACTTCCATTATGGAAGCTGAGTTCGTATCTTGTTTTGAGGCAACTTTACATGGTGTATGGTTGAAAAGTTTCATTTCGAGGCTTGGAATTATAGATTCTATATCTAGGTCAGTAAGAATATATTGTGACAATTCAGCTGTTGTTTTTATGGCTAAAAATAACAAAAGTGGTAGTCGAAACAAGCACATTGACATTAAGTATTTAGGCATACGAGAACATGTTAAAGATAAGAAGTTACTTATCGAGCACATTAGCACTGAATTGATGATTGCAGATCCTTTGACTAAAGGCATGCCACCATTGAAATTTAAGGATTATACAGAAAGAATGAGACTTGGTTCCTTTATGTAATTTTATTGTAAGAACAAATTAATGAAACTATGATGTGATATTTTCTCATATTTGTTGTGCACACATTCATTGATTCGAGAAATATCAATAAAGTTAGACCTCGAATAAACATATGATTTATTCATTATGTTATTTGAGAGATATAATACATTGTGATACATGGAAGATAATAATCGTTTTTAGATGACCTATCACCATGATTCATGTATTTTATTTGAAACGTCCGCTTAATCGTTTTCTTAAAAAGTACTAGAAATTTTTATTTTATTTTTTTCAAAAGCTCTCAAAATTTCGGCCATTACCAATACATATACATAAAATATTTTTGCACCATTTTAAAATAAAACATCAAACTAGTAATTGAAAATCCAAAGAGAATAGTCAAAACATGAAACGTTACTCGTTTTACCAAACCTAAAAATCAATAAATGTTGAAAAGTGTAGCCCATACTAAACTTCTCAAAATCTCTCAAAACACAAATAAATAGTCGTAAAATCTTTAACGTAAAATCATAAACTTAAATGCGGAAAATAGAAGCGCTGGTCCTCGAGTTATGTGCACTGACATTCCAGCAAAGTCACCCATCAAGACCTCAAATGTCATAATTATTAAAATTACCTGCATCAAACACACCTAGTGAGTCTAAAGACTCAACACATCATATCCTTGATAACAAATAATACGTAATACAGTTCACATACAATTGTGAAAAATACTTGTACTTAAAATAACATTTTCATAACAATACTTAACTTTAAACTTAAACATTTTCCTATCGACTTATTCATATTCATATCCGTATCAACATATTCACATTCCTGTTCGTGTTTTGTTGAATTCAGATCGTGATTGTGACTCGTATTCTTAATCATATTGGGCGATGGATCCATCTAGAGAAAACCACAGTACTGGGCGTCGGACACACCAGCGACACTCTCACCGGTCAACTGGACCTTGGCCAACGTATTAACATATTCGTATTCGTATTCATATCCGTATCCAAGGAAACACGATAGTTGGGCTCCCACTGGGACCATAACCCTCACGATATTTCCACCATATCATTGTATTTAGTCACAAACCCTTCACGTCCTTCAACATGTTGTATTTCCATCACTTAATAAAAACATGCATAATAATATCGTTTTATTTTGAATCCAAGTATGCAACATGTCTTTTAAATGTCCATTATTTAAATCATAAAATCATAAATATTTAAAAATCATAATTTAACATATGAAAATTCATAAACATCCACAATCATTGAAAATAATCGTATTAGCATATAAAACATAATTGAGAACACTGCCATGACGTTTACTAATTTTTAGGTGTAAAATGATCGTTTTACCCGTAAGCGTAAAATTTCACGTTTTTGAGGTTTTCTTAATTTCATTGACTCTAACATGTCCCAAACAATTATTTAAGCCTAAATTAAAATTTCCATAATTTTTTATTTAGTTTAAAAACAAGGCTTTTAAATTAATTCGTAATTTGTCGTTTTGAAGGCGTTTTAATCCCGAAAAATTCCAAACTTTAATATAAAATTCCTAAATTCAAAACTTAGAGTTTTTATATTATTTTAGCCCTCTTGAACTATGTCTTGACCCCCGTGAGCTGTGTTTCGATTTATTTTTAACTTTAAAACCATAACTTGACCCATAAAAGTTCACCATGAGCCATCTTTCAATTTTCTCGAGCCACCCTCAAACCATGTTGCTCCAGACCCTGACCAACCCCTTAGGCCATCCCCTTGAACCTTTGGAGCCCTTAGGAACCTTCCCAAACCAAGAAACCGAAGCCCCCAAGCTAACCATGTGCTGGCCGAGAACCCCTATGGTGCAAGGACTCTACTCTTTGATGCTTAGGACCCTAGCCGACCGAGCCACTCCTGAACTATCATGTAGTGCACTCCCCTAGGACCCTAAGGACGCACCCTAGGCCAGCCCCTGACCCACAGACTGAGCCCCTCAGCCTCTGGAAGTCTGCGCAAGTTCTGCGCCTCGCTTGGTGACTCTCGGGTAGGAGTCCTTGTTGGCAAGAACTCCTCCCAGCCCACGCACTCAAGTCCTAGCATGGCTAGGACTCTTCCTTTGACTCACCCTTGGTCTTAGCTCGGTCCTGGTCCCAACCGAACCCAAGCTAAGCCACCATCTCATGAAAACCGAACCATAAGATCACCATATGTCAGATTTAGTTCCAGCTTTGCGTGTTCGGTTTTGTGCAAGGTTTGTGGCTTATTCTAGTACTCTAAACTCTTGTAAAACAATACTTGATTGTGTCCTAACCATGGCAGCCCTCTTAACACAATTAAAACGTGAATTTGGAATCAAATCATCCAAGTTTTGAACACATGTACATTAAATTTCGAAAATAAATATTATGCCACTTGATCTTCATACAAAACATGCATAAAATCTTAATATGGTGTGATGATGTTTGAAGGAAAGGATTATGCGTGCCTTTGCGTTTTAAACGCACGGATTCTCGTTGACGATTGCGAAGAACGGGGCAAGACCTTGGCTTGAACTTTTTCCTTGCAAAATCTCGACTTCTCCTCCAAATATTGTTGGTGTGTGTGTAGTGTATTTTGTGCGAAATTTTTAGAAAAGTGGGGCGTGAGTTATGGTGTAAAGTTTGGGGTGTTTTACATATTTTATACTAATTAATTCCTTAATTAAGCTTAAGTCCATTAAGCCCCCAAATTAGGCCCACTAGTGCTTGATTAGGAATTAATTAAAATATTAAAATAGTTTTGTTTAAATAAATTTGTGAATTTATTAGTCGGGTTGTCAAAAAGTTCGTATTTTTGTTGAAAACAAACACCGATAAAATTTACGTCCCGGCGTATAAAATCACTTCAAAGCTCTTTATTTCCAAAAATATGAAAAACCATCAACCATATGTTAAACAATTAAAAATAATTATTTAATAAAAACATTTTACGTTTTTCAGCCCTCGGTCTCCGTTCCTCGATCGCAACTTGAATATCATTTAAAAATACAATTTTATGCATAATGACAATTAAATCCTATTTAACATATAATCATGCATGTCACATAATCAATTTAAGCAATTAAATCAATTAATTACTCATTTTCCATACTCTCTAGATTTGTAAGCAGTTTGATTACGTCGTCTTAATTTTGGATCTTACATTATTTTCTCTTATGGTAAATGAGATATATGTGTCAAGTGGGAGAATGTAAGAAATATGACACATATTAAAAGAAGTAGCGTGTAGGAATTGGTGACGGCCAAGAATCCTACCATTTTTGACAAACAGAACATGCAGCCTCAAATATTTGACAATTGAGATAGCATGCGCCTCTTCTTTTGACATTCAGACTCCCGACATTTCTTGTTGATGGTATGAGAAACGCCTATAAATAGAGGTGATTGAGGTCCCTAAGCACACACCTCATGAGAAAAAAATATACACCATCTACACAGAGTGTTGAGTGCTTAGAAGACATCAATCGGAGGAAATCAGAAAAGTTTCAAATTATTCAATGGTCGGAGGTAACACTCGATTCGCTTCTCCATATTATTTATCATGTTTATATATACGTGAAAACATGATTTTGAGAGAAATTCTGACAGTTTTCTCATAAAATTTTAAATTACAAGTGGTAAATGACTCCTCTCTGTAGTGTTGTCAGATGTAATTACTTGGATTCTCGTGGCATTTTGGTATGTAATTTCTAGATTTGGTGGTCAATTTGTACATATTAATGAAACAATATTTTGTCTGTTTAGCATCCTTTTGTTGCATTTTGATACAACAGTTGGAATATTAAAAAGTTAAGGATTTGTTCTTCGTATTAGCACATGAGTGCCATTCTCTGCTGATGTAATATGATCGATATGTTTCACATGTCGAATTTAACATTATCTTACATCTGTTTGTCTCTTTTTTCTTTATATTGGCATATAGGCCTATGTTAAACAACTAGAGTGCCATTCTCTGGTGATGTAATTAGAGGGAATCACAACACAATATGATGACATTTTTAGGTTAAAAAGGGGATGCTGCGAAGACCGACGTCTTTCATATTTTGTCAGGCATGTGGAAGACACCTGCTGAAAGGTTTTTCCTTTGGCTTGGTGGTTTCCATTCATCTGAACTTCTTAAGGTATCACATCGATTTATTTTAGTTTTTTGCGTATCCTCCCAGTTTCATCATTAAGCTGAATTTCATTTTACTGAATCCCTCCTTGTAAATTCCTGGAGATTTAATTCATTTTGGTGTGTTTTCCTGAAAAATATATGATAGACTTAATTTAATTGTGGTGATGAGACTTAAAACCAGTAGGTCATGTTAACCTTAATTAGAAGACAGTATAAAAACAGAAGCTCTCGTATCGCGTCAACAAAGCAGTACTCGGCTTAGTAAACCAAAAGCAAAATTTAGCTTTAACAGAAGTAACTTAACGTCTTTTGTTTGAATCGATACAGTCTTAAATGTTACCGTTATTTTACCTAGTATTAGTATTAATTGCACCATTAATACTGTACAAAGACATTTAATTCTCCTTACTTATTTCAGTATAAAACAAGACTGATTGTTTTGAAGCTTTTTGCAGGACCCATTTTAGGTATTAAAGCTGATCTTACTCAGGAGTCACAGAAGCCATTTTTGATTATAGACTTTGGACTCAAGTTTTCTATATATATCAGGTTCAACCCTATATAGAAAAACACTATTATCTTTATCTACACAACGATTATTCCAACGTTAGTTTGAGCTATCATCTACTACTACTTATCTTCAAGCTCAACATACAGAAAATCAGTACACGCTTTATTATCAATATCCGATCTTCTGAAATCATATTGTGCTGACTGTTTCGAATTCTCTTCAAGCTAAACACTTTACTATATCTTATTGAGAAGAGTTTGTAAACTGGAAAAGTGTCTTTTCCAGAACTTTGTTGTATTCATTTTCATTGTGTTGAGTAACTAAGAGTTTCAGTAGGCAAAAGATAAGCCCTACTGAAGTGGGTGTGTACAAGTGTTGTACTGTAAAAACCAAAGTCTTTTATTGATACTTTCTGGAAACAGAAGAAGGGGAGACGTAGAAGATTTTATCTTCGAACTTTCAGAAACAACTACTGTTCCACTGCCTACTGTTTTATTGTATTTCACCGTACTCTATCGGATCGTTTCCGCACTTATTATTGTGATCTGCTGGATCTACATTCGAACAAGATAAGCTATAATCTCTAACAGGATTCTAGCACCCTTTGCAAAAACATCCATCAAAGGAAAGAGTTTATTCACCCCCCTCTAAACTCTATATCGATACCCAACAAGTGGTATCAGAGCAGATTTTTCTTGTTTTAAATATTTACAACAGATATGGCACACTTCGGCAAAGTTCACATGTTCTCAAAAGAAGATTTCGATGACTAGAAGATCTGGATGCAAGCTCATCTTGCTGCTCAAGACGATGACATGTGGTTTGTCATCACAGATGGTCCATTGAAGATCTTAAAGCTTAACACTGGTATTGTTGTTACTGAGGGGGCACCTCAGATGGTTGAAAAGCACAGAGGAGAATGGACAAGTGAAGACAAAAAGAAAGCTAATCTTGACAATGTTGCAAAGGACATTCTCTACAAAACTCTCGACAAGAACACCTTCAGTAAGATCAAAATGTGTTCTACTGCAAAAGAGATTTGGGAAAAATTCATCCAAATCTGTGAAGGAAATGAATAGACGAAGGAGAATAAGTTGTTTGTAGCAATGCAGAAATTTGAAAATCTCAAAATGAAAGTTGGAGAAACTCTGAGTGAGTTTGATGAACGTTTCAGCAGCTTGGTTAATGAGCTAGCAGCTCTGGGGAAAGAATATGGTAACAGAGAAATATCACTCAAAGTAAAGAGAGCTTTACCCAGAGAATGTGATGTAAAAACTATGGCTATGAGAGTATATAAAGATCTGAACAAGTTAGAATTACACGACTTGTTTGCAGACTTAAAAGCCTATGAGTTTGAACTAGAGGTGAGAAGTGGATAAGAGCCCTCAACGAATCCACCTACCAAGGCTCTTACTGCTACTACTTCTGCTACTGCTACTGCTGCAGTTGTTCCAAGTGCATCACCTGCCACTGCCATTGAAAGCACATCTGAAAAGACTGCTGAACAGATCAGCAACGATGCAATGTCTTTATTTGTTAAGAAATTATCAAGATTTATGAGGAAGAACCACCGTGCTTATCAGAATCCTAACCGAAACTTCAAGAAGGAATCACCACCTGGTGATATGGCGTGTTTCAATTGTGGAAAAGTTGGGCATTTCATTGCTGATTACCCGAAGCTAAAGAAATATTATCAGAAGAAGAAAAATTACAAAAGGAATGACAAGAAATCCAGAAGAGACCGCAAAGCGATGATTGCCGAAGAAACAAAATCAAAATGGGCGGATTCTAGTTATGAGTCTTCTGATTCAGAAAGTCATTCTACTGATAGCGATGCAGAAGAGATCAAATGTCTCATGGCAGGCACCGAATCAACCTCGACATCTGGAGAGGTATTTGACTTTGACTCAAATGAATTTACACGAACTGATTTAGTTAAAGCACTGCATGACATGGTGGAAGAGTACTCAAGACTTTATCAGTCATTCGAGGAAGTTAAAATTGAAAATCAAAGCTTGAAGGATCAAATCAGCAAGTTCACTTGCTTGCAAGAGAACAACTGTAGCGATCTAGAAGTTGAGATGAGTAAATTAAGAACTGAGAATGACAGAGTGAATGCAGATTACCAGACGATGAAGTCTGAAAATCAGAAGCTATCAGTTCTGGTAAATGCATGGAACAAGTCTTCTGTTTCATTAGAGAAGATGCAAGAACTGCAGAAGCAATCTGGAGACAGAAGTGGTCTCGGATTCAGCAAGAATGAAAGCACTTCTGAAACTAGTATTAAGCCAGAACTGGATACAAGCAAAGGGAAATTCATTTACTTTGTTAAATCCAGTGTGGTATATGAACCAATAGTACCAACTGTTTGAGTTGAAAGGGTTGTAGATCAGACGAATAGAAGGAAGCATTTTGGTCTGGGTTATGTTGAACCTAAGGGAAGAGTTCATCAGAGTTTTGGATCCAGTAGAGGATTCAACTCAGGAGGACAACCCCCCATGAAGGCTAAGAACTACCAGTACTATAATTCTAGACCTGTTCAGAGAGATACAGACCAAACGACAAAAACAGAAGAGAAGTACAACATTCTAAGATTCATTCTGTTAGAAATAACAGATCTTTGGTTGCACACACCTCTGTGGATACCCGAAGTACAAGGTCACCAAGAATTGTACAAATGTGGGTTCCTAAAGGACTGATAAGGCTTGGACACAAATAGATTGGGTACCAGTTACTAAAACTTGTGCTTGCAAAAACAGGAGAGGAAAACCAAGATCAGCAGCTCTACATGGTATCTGGATAGTGGATGTTCCAGACATATGACTGGACAAAAGAGTCTACTTTTCGAAATAATGAGTCGTACTGGACCAAAGGTAACTTTTGAGGACAACTCAAAAGGTAAAACCGTGTGTAAGGGCAAGATTATCCATGGTAACATTACTATAAATGATGTGATCTTGGTTGAAAATCTCTGTTACAATCTAACCAGCATTAGTCAACTGTGTGATAATGGTTACTCAGTGGCTTTTCAGAAGCACACCTGCACAGTTAGAGATGCCAATGAATCTATAGTCCTAACCGAGAAAAGAGAAGGCAACACATATAAAGTATCATAGAATAAAGATCATGTTAATATTCCTACATGTTTAGTTGCCTCCCTTAGTGATAAACATTGGCTATGGAACAAGAGATTGAATCATATAAACTTCAAGTCAATCAATAATCTCAAGAAACAGAACATAGTTGATGGTTTACCTGATATTAATTTTGTTAATAATCATGTATGTTCTGCATTTCAACTTGGTAAACAAGTAAGATCTAGCTTCAAGAATAAAGGTAGTAAATCAACATCAAGGTGTTTGGAACTATTGCATATGGATTTGTTTGGTCCAATCCCTATCATGAGCTTAGGGGGAATGAAGTATACTCTTGTAGTTGTTGATGATTTTTCTAGATTTACTTGGGTAATATTTCTTGCTGGAAAATATCAAACCAGTAGCCTCCTGATCAAGCTTCTGAAAAAAAAATTCAAAATGAAAAATCAGTTTCCGTCATTAAAATCAGAAGTGATCGGGGCACTGAATTTACTAATAAGATTCTTGAGCTATACCTGGATGAACAGGGCATCCATCATGAATATTCAGCCGCCAGAACGCCTCAACAAAACGGAGTATCTGAGAGGAGAAATAGAACTCTTATAGAAGCTGCTAGAACAATGCTGGCAGATGCAGACACCTCTCAGCGCTTCTGGGCAGAAGCAATCAACACAGCATGCTACACACAAAACAGAACAATGATCAACAAGAGACACAATCAGACTCCATATGAGATATGGAAAGGGAGTAAGCATAATTTATCTTACTTTCATATGTTTGGTTGCAGATGCTTTTTTCATAATAATGGTACAAATTATTTGTTTGCATTTGATTCAAAATTGGATGCTAGAATCTTTCTTGGATATTAAGCAGTAAGCAAAGCATTTAGAATTTTCAATAATAGAACTCTTAATGTTGAAGAATCTATTCATGTTATTTTTTATGAAGATAGCAGTGCTCCTGAAATTTCTAACGTGTCGAATTTGAGTAACAGGTTAGATAGGATTCATCTGGAAATAGATAGTGAAGATGATGCAGAAACTAGTGTCAAAGATGCGCAAAATCCAGAACAAGACATTCCTCTGGTAGAACCAGTTGTTCAGACGCAGGACATACCAGAACCAGAAGTTAACATTCCAGAACCTGCTACTGCTTTAGCTGAGCCTGGTCCGAATCCATCAAACCAGGAAGAAATTTCTTTAAAACCTTTTGTCTGGAAAAAATCTCACCCTCCATCTTTGGTTATTGGTAATCTAGCAGCACCATTAAGAACCAGAAGGCAAATGATTAATGAATATATGCATGCTGCTTTTATCTCTCAGGATGAACCAAAGAAAATTGAAGAAGCTTTTCTCGATCCTAGTTGAATTGAAGCTATGCAAGAAGAGCTGAATCAATTTAAAAGAAATGAAGTTTGGTTTCTTGTACCTAGACCATTTCATCAAGCTATTATTGGAACCCGGTGGGTATTTCGAAACAAGCTAAATGAAGAAGGTGTTGTTGTCAGAAATAAAGCAAGATTGGTGGCTCAAGGTTTCTGACAAGAAGAAGGAATTGACTATCATGAGACCTATGTACCAATAGCAAGGCTTGAAGCTATCAGAATATTCTTAGCCTTTGCTGCTTTCAAAAACTTCAAAGTTTATCAGACGGACGTAAAAAGCGCCTTTTTAAATGGCCTACTACAAGAAGAGGTCTACGTTGAACAACCTCCAGGTTTTATTGATTATTTCTTACCGCATCATGTATTTAAATTACACAAAGCCTTGTATGGTTCAAAACAAGCACCTCGATCTTGGTATGACACGCTCTCACAATTTCTTGTCAATCAAGATTTTACAATCGGCACAATAGACAAGACTTTGTTCACTTTAGTTAAGAATAAGCACATTCTGTTAGTGCAGATTTATGTTGATGACATTATCTTTGGGTCAACTAACCCCAAATTGTGTGCAAACTTTTCTAAATTAATGCAGGAACAATTTGAAATGAGCATGATGGGAGAATTAACATTCTTCCTAGGACTGCAGATAAAGTAACTTGATACTGGAATCTTCATAAATCAGGCTAAGTACACTAAGGAACTACTGAAAAATTTTGGCACGGAAACATGCTCTGCTACTTCCACTCCAATGAGCTTATCTACTAAACTTGATAAGGATGAAAATGGAATCTCAGTAGAGATAACTCAGTATCGTGGTCTAATTTGTTCATTGTTATATCTTACTACTAGTAGACATGATATTATGTTTGCTGTTTGTATTTGTTCAAGATTTCAATCTAACCCTAAGCAATCACATTATATTTCTGCTAAACGTATTCTGAAATACTTAAAGGGTATTCAAAATGTCAGACTATAGCATCTCAATGATTCTTCTTTCAATCTTATTGGATATTCAGATGCTGACTATGCAGGTTGCAAACTGGATAGAAAAAACACAAGTGGTTTTTGTCAATTTCTTGGTGATAGGTTGATCTCCTGGTTCAGTAAAAAGCATACTTCCATAGCTACGTCTACTGCAGAAGCAGAATACCTTGTTGCTGGAAGCTGTTGCTCTCAAATACTGTGGACGCAACAACAACTTAAAGACTATGGAGTTCAAGCCTTTGAATCACCTATATTCTGTGACAATATCAGTGCTATAGCAATTACGCATAACCCAGTACTTCATTCCAGAACTAAGAACATTGACATCAGACATCATTTTATTAGAGACCATGTGCAGAAGAAAGACATTCGTATGGAATACGTCCCTACTGATCAGCAAGAAGCAGATATATTTACTAAGCCTCTGCCTGAGAATAAGTTTTCTTATTTTCGTAATGTTCTCAGTTTAATTGATTTATCTTTGCTTCTGTTTGCTGTCTTCTGTTTTATATTATGCAGTAAGTAAAAGCAGTAGATAAACAAGAGATATGACAAAATGAGATATTTCATCCATAAAATTAGATGCATTACATTGTCTAATTATTACAATTGTTGATATCAGCAGTACTGAGAGTTTCAGCAGGAATCTAACTAAGATCTGCTGAAATCACCCCTCTCTTTGCATGATCGTGGTTTTTGAAAGGGATGATTCCGCAGCTTAGTCCTTCTCTACTATGGAATAACCCCCCTCTCTCGCATGATCATGGTTGCTGAAAGGGATTATTCCACAGCTTCTTCTAACATAATTTAGAATAATCTAACTGATTATTCAGATTATAGGTCGAGGAATTTCTTCCAAGTCTTCACCTCTTGGAAAAGGATGTCTTCAAACATCTTCTTATGAGAAGCTGGAAGTCGTCTCTGAAACTCATCTGCTGAATCAGACTCTGGAGAAGACTCCGAGAGAATGCTTGCACCATTCATTTGTTTTGATTTGATAAATGTGTAAATGACTTAGTATGTAAGCTTGCCGGTACTTATATAGAGCCTCGAGGAAGTTGAAGAGACGCCAAAACTGTTCACCTCCTGCACGAATATCAAGAGTCACCTGTCTTTCCCTCAGATCTCGTATCTTCGTATTTATCAGTTGCATTAATTTAGGGAGAAGATTATCTTACTCTGACTATTATTTCAGTATTTTGTCAGAAGCAGAAGGAGGTTTGTTTTTTCGATAAAACAATGTGTCTACTGGTTTTTATCACAGTGCTGGATATATTTCAGTACTTTATGACTTCCAGTAGATATTATCATAAGACGACAAATCCTTTTCTGATTTTCTTTAGTAATCGATTGGACAGCCCGTTTCTTTGAGTTCATTTTGTTTTTCAAAAATTTTGGTGTTTCTGACACTCATATTTTAACTTTTCAAAAAAAAAAACTCAACCGCAAACATATTGGCACGTGTCCTTGTGTTTCACTGACGGCTGTACATTTTGAATATTAACCGCCTCTTCTATCTCATTTCACTTTTACGATTTCAGACTTTTGATTTCTAGCTACTATTTTCTCTCGCATTCATTTCCACTACAGAATCTATTTCGATTTCATCTTACTTGCAGAAATGGCTGGAGCTTACACACTGAATGCTTATCAAGTTAATTTTGCATCAGTTCTGTTCATCAAAGAAGAGAATCTTGTTAAGATGTTCAAGGCAGTTGAAAAATCTGGTCTCCGAAGGTTTTTGGAATCACCTGCCGTCATCTACAAGACTACTCTCTTAGATTTCTATGCTAAAGCAACCATCGAGGATGGGAAAATCACTTATTCCCAGGTAGATGCATCCATTTCCATCGATGCTGCACTATTGGGATCGACTTTCTTTCTCTCATTCTCAAGTACCTCTAACCTCTCTGAAATTTCTACGGAGGAGATGTCTACTGCCCTCCTCGCTTTCTCAGCTTCTGGAGAGGAACTCTCTCCCTCTTGCTTCAAAAAGCTTCTGAAGATGGAATATCAAGTGATTGTCGATATTGTGGCAAAAGAACTTCTGGTCAAAGCTGGCACGTTCGATAAGCTGACCAAGGAGAATGTTCAAGTGATGGTAGCTATCACTTCTGATTTTAAGGTGGACTGGAGTCGATTTTTGTTCAGAATCATGAAGGATATGGTGTTGAGAAAGGGTACTGGTTTTGCTGTTCAGATCAGCATTGTAATGCCCGAGATGTTATTACTGTGATCAGACCTTACTTAATTTACAGAATTAAGATTGTAGGAACTGACATGGCGAAGCCAGGAGTCGGTATAACACAAGACCAAAGTTTGTACAGAACCTTTGGCGCCCGAGCGGTAGAAAATGACCGTCCGAGCGCCAATGCATCACAAAAGAAGAATTCAGAAAGACCGCCCGAGCGCCAATTCGGGTGCCAGAGGAGAACAATTTTAGAGCTCGGACAGAACCTTCCGCGCCCGAGCGGTAGTCTTTGACCGCCCGAGCGCCGACTGAAATTCAAAAAAAATGTGCCACATTTCTCTCGCATGCAACTTGTGATACAAGATGACGTATCGACATGACCAGATGGCTGAGATCTATGTCAGAGAAATGGTGAGATTGCACGGAGTGCCGAAGTCGATCGTATCAGACCGTGATCCTCGGTTTACTTCGTGTAATATCCAAGCCTGGTGAACGGTACGGTTTAAGATTTCGTATGTTTATGGATTATTTGGTTAAGATTAAGTTTGATTGAGATGTTAAGAGTTGTGATTATGGGTCATAGTATTGTTGGTTATTATTGTTTTGTGGTATTGTTGATATTAGTTGATGGGTAGTAGTGTTGTATCAGCGTTGCGATTCGATTTCAGTTGCATAGAGTTGTTTTGGCCGAGACCAAACCGCACCCGCGGTGATTTGAGCAGCGCACCCGCGATCTTTATTGCAGAATTTGTTGAATTGCCGAAGAGACACCGCACCCGCGGTGATTTGTGCAGCGCACCCGCGGTCGTCATTTTCAGAAATTTGGTTGAGGTGCCGAAGGCACACCGCACCCGCGGTGAGGTAGGTAGCGCACCCGCGGTGCATGAACAGTAGAAGCGTGTTTTCGAGATTTAAGTGATATAATGCAAGAGTTGGTTCATTTTTCTCATTTCTTCTCCCATTTTCTCGGTTCTTTCTCTCAAGGGGAGGTTAGGGTTTCATTTCCTTTCTTTGATTCAAGCTACTTGTTGGATTATTGAAGTGTGATCAAGGTTCTTATGGGTTCAAGGAGCTAAGGTAAGCTTGTGGTATAGTTTATTCTTGGTTTTGGTGTTGGGAGAAATCATGGGTTTGTTGATGGTGTTGGTTTTATGGATTTAATGGTATGAGTTTGTGATTATTGGGTTATTGATGGTGCAAATTATGGTTTATTGTTGTAGGTTGTGTACCAAGTGTATAGATTCAAGGTTCCAAGTGTTGTAAGTGGAATTCATTTCCTTGTGCTCACATGATAATATATGTATTGTGTTTCAATGGTTTTAAAGTGTTATTCCCTTCCATTTGATTCATGCTATGTATTAATACACGTTGTTGTATATTAGAGACATTCTTATGTCTCAATTATGTTAAAGGGAATACAAAAGAAAATAGAGTCTTCAAAGTGTTTGTTTTAATGCCAAAGAGAGAATTCAAATGTTTTATTGGATTGATAGATACATAGTCAGATATTGCATGCAATTAGTTGCATAGGTACAGAGACAGAGTTACTATATAGATATCAATCCAACAGAGAAAAGAGAAATACCATCGTTATTGTTATTCATTCTATGATATTCATGTTTCAGAGTTGATGGTATTTAATGTTTTCAAAGCCATGTTTTCAGAGTGTGATATGTACATTGCTATGTAAGAGTTCCACTTGCTGAGTTTTATACTCATTTCAGTTATTTCATGTGATGCAGATAAGAGCGATGAGCCGGGACGTTGATTGAGGCCGAAGTCATATGCATATAGAGATGGAGGAAGAAAAGATTATTTTGATAGCATTTTGGACATGATCATAAAAATGATATTTTGTTTTTTTGTTGTATCATTTGATTGATCATGTGTCTACTTTTGACTATATGGAAATGTATTTTATACCTTCTTTCCTTCAAGAAAAATTTTAAATTCCGCTGTTATTTTATGAAATCGGGTCAGAGCGTTACACTTCGCACTTTTGGCAGAGTTTACAGCAGGCTCTTGGTACGAAGTTGCATCTGAGTACCGCATATCATCCACAGACCGACGGACAGTCAGAGCGGACTATCCAGACACTGGAGGATATGCTGAGAGCTGTAGTGCTTGACTTTAGCACTAGTTGGCAAGATTCATTGCCACTTTGTGAGTTTTCGTACAGCAACAGCTATCAGACGAGTATTGAGATGGCACCGTTTGAAGCGTTGTACGGAAAGAAGTGCAGATCCCCTCTGTATTGGGATGATATCTCTGAGGTACCTGAGATTGGACCTGATATGATCAGAGATATGACTGAAAAAGTGAAGCTGATTCAGAAGAGAATGAAGACATCTCAAGATAGACAAGCCAAATATGCCAATATTCGACGAAGACCATTGGTATTTGAGGCTGGAGACCGAGTATTCTTGAAGATTTCACCTTTCAGAGGAGTTGTCAGATTTGGCAAGAAAGGGAAGCTGTCTCCACGATATATTGGGCCGTATGAGATTCTCGAGAAGATAGGAGATTGTGCATATCGACTCGCATTATCGCCTTCTCTATCTGGAATACATGATATCTTTCATGTATCGATATTGCGGAAGTATATTTCTGATGCTTCACATATTCTTCAGCTAGATGAGGCAGAACTAGACGAGACTCTGAGTTATTTGGAAAAGCCGATCCAGATTCTTGATCGCAAAGAAAAACAGCTCAGAACGAAGACTATTCTGCTTGTGAAAATTCAGTGGAGTCGTCATGGCATTGAAGAAGCAACTTGGGAAACTGAATCAGATATGTGACAGAAATTCCCAGCATTATTTCATTGATGTGAGTTTTCGATTCAACTTCTGTTATTTTCATTTCTTAGATATGATTGTTGCCTGTGATATGAGTACATGAGATTTCGGGGACGAAATCAGATTTTAGGGGGGGAGAAATGTAATGCTCGAGATGTTATTACTGTGATCAGACCTTACTTAATTTACAGAATTAAGATTGTAGGAACTCACATGGCGAAGCCGAGAGTCGGTATAACACAAGACCAAAGTTTGTACAGAACCTTTGGCGCCCGAGGGGTAGAAAATGACCGCCCGAGCGCCAATTCGGGCANTGTGTGAAAATAAGCCACGTTTCTCTAGCATGCAACTTGTGATATATATATATATATTTCATGCCTTCAGCAAGAATCAGAAAAGAAGAAACCAAGAAAGGAAGTGAGAAAAGTCCGTAGAAAATCCTTACGCCTTTTATCTTATATATTTGTGATTTGTGCAAGATCCGCCCGTCTGATTTTCAATGCGACTTCAGTACTGTATTTCTATCGACAGGGACTTCAACTGGACGTAAGTTTTCCTTTGTTTTGATATGATTTGAAAATATGATATTGAAGGAATCGGATATGATTGATATATGATGTTCTTGAGATATTAGACATCGTAGAACCGAGAACAGATTGAAGAACATATTGTTTATACATTTGTTATGATTTTTCAGAGAGTATGGATTATATTGACTACTGGTTATGATTTGTAATCGATATATGTTGTTGTCTGAGTTGACGGGGATATCAATATTGTACCGTTATGCCGTCGATATTGAATTAGATTGAGTATTGATCAGAACATATCTGAGTTGAATTGAATATTGATATTTTGTGCCTATTCGATATATCATTTCAGATTGATAGTGACAGCTTTGAATTTGAGACTTCGACAGAGCGAGAAATCGACGAAAAGAAGGTATAAATCAATGTTAACCGGGAGATCGACTTGGGTCAGGCTAGACTTGAGTTTCCCTAAATCACAGACTTGTATGTTATTGGTTTCATACCTTTACATTGTTTGAATGAGTATGCTTAGTCTATTGATTTATAGAAAAGCAGAGAATAGCAGATAGCTATTGAGTGAGAGTCACCGACAGAGGTGCCAGATTATGACAGAGTAGTCACTGGCCCATTGCACATTGTCAGAATAGGCATTGACGGATATGCTAAGTCTATGGCGGATATGCCAAGACACTGGATATTTGATTTATATAAATGTTGCTTAGGAGTGGATCGATTCCTATCGCTGAGATTCGATATAGGTGTTAATGTCCAGGAACCGGGATCCCGAGAATAGAGATGAGTCGAGTCTAAAATGACGAGTCAAAGAGTTTTATCTGTATTCACTAATGTGACATAAATTATGATTCATGTTCTTTGATATATGGTTTATGCTTTTACATATGATTTTATGTATTGTATTGATTCATTGTTTATACTGGANATTTCATGCCTTCAGCAAGAATCAGAAAAGAAGAAACCAAGAAAGGAAGTGAGAAAAGTCCGTAGAAAATCCTTACGCCTTTTATCTTATATATTTGTGATTTGTGCAAGATCCGCCCGTCTGATTTTCAATGCGACTTCAGTACTGTATTTCTATCGACAGGGACTTCAACTGGACGTAAGTTTTCCTTTGTTTTGATATGATTTGAAAATATGATATTGAAGGAATCGGATATGATTGATATATGATGTTCTTGAGATATTAGACATCGTAGAACCGAGAACAGATTGAAGAACATATTGTTTATACATTTGTTATGATTTTTCAGAGAGTATGGATTATATTGACTACTGGTTATGATTTGTAATCGATATATGTTGTTGTCTGAGTTGACGGGGATATCAATATTGTACCGTTATGCCGTCGATATTGAATTAGATTGAGTATTGATCAGAACATATCTGAGTTGAATTGAATATTGATATTTTGTGCCTATTCGATATGTCATTTCAGATTGATAGTGACAGCTTTGAATTTGAGACTTCGACAGAGCGAGAAATCGACGAAAAGAAGGTATAAATCAATGTTAACCGGGAGATCGACTTGGGTCAGGCTAGACTTGAGTTTCCCTAAATCACAGACTTGTATGTTATTGGTTTCATACCTTTACATTGTTTGAATGAGTATGCTTAGTCTATTGATTTATAGAAAAGCAGAGAATAGCAGATAGCTATTGAGTGAGAGTCACCGACAGAGGTGCCAGATTATGACAGAGTAGTCACTGGCCCATTGCACATTGTCAGAATAGGCATTGACGGATATGCTAAGTCTATGGCGGATATGCCAAGACACTGGATATTTGATTTATATCAATGTTGCTTAGGAGTGGATCGATTCCTATCGCTGAGATTCGATATAGGTGTTAATGTCCAGGAACCGGGATCCCGAGAATAGAGATGAGTCGAGTCTAAAATGACGAGTCAAAGAGTTTTATCTGTATTCACTAATGTGACATAAATTATGATTCATGTTCTTTGATATATGGTTTATGCTTTTACATATGATTTTATGTATTGTATTGATTCATTGTTTATACTGGAATTTTATTCTCACCGGAGTTATCCGACTGTTGTCGTGTTTGTATGTGTGCATGACAACAGGTGGGACAGGATCATGGTCAAGAAGAGGATGAGAGAAAGGACAAGTTAGCGTGGTGATCCGGATCAGAAGTAGTTAGGTTTCGGCACTTGATATATAGTAGTTGAACCCTAGTTTCGTTTGTTGTATGCTGTACAACACTTGTACTTCTATACTGATGTGTATACTAGACTGATTCCATTACGTTCCGCATTTAAAAAAAAATTTAGACCCTGTTTATCTTAATTGATTGAATTATTCCCAAAGAATGATTAAGAAATGAATTAACGTCCGGGTCCCCACAGCAAGTGGTATCAGAGCAGTAGGTTCCTGAGATTGAACTAGAACAGAGCAGTAGGTCTAGAACTGTAGGTTCTGTAGACTGAAATGGAAGCTAGTGAGCGGGGTAGATTGAGTTTTCTTTCCTGCTTTTGTGTGCTAGCATGATTACTGCTGTTATTATTACATGTTACCTGATTATCTGATTTGATTGGTAAACTGTATTAATTGAAAATGAATCGGAACCGATTCTTGATCAGCAGTAAGATGATCAGAGGGGGGACTGAACTGAAACAGATTTGTTGTATTGGGTTACTAACCTTTTGATAATCAGATATGCCTCCTCGAAGAGTACCGGAACAGGGCAGTACTTCGGCTAATCCGATGGATGTGACAGCAATTCCGATGGAAACGCTACTGAAGAGATTTCAGTCGTTCAAACCGCCAACCCTGAAAGGAACAGAGACTTCTGTTGACTGTGAATGTTGGTTAGATGACATTGAGATGCTGTTTGATTCGCTGGATTACACTGATGAGTGCCGAGTCAAACTGATTGGACACCAATTACATGATGTTGCAAAGAATTGGTGGATCACGACAAAGAGAGCTTTGGAGCATCGAGGTACGAATATCACTTGGAATGTTTTTAAAACTGAGTTCTATCAGAGATTTTTCCCAGTGTCGTACAGGAAAGACAAAGGGGCAGAGTTTGCGAATTTGAGACATGGTCAGTTGAATATTGAAGAATATGTGGCCAAATTCTCTACATTGCTCCGATTTGCTCCTCACGTTGCTGAGAATGATGAAGCTGTTGCTGATTAGTTCATCAATGGCCTGAATCCCGAGATTTTTACATTGGTGAACACAGGGCGGCCGAATAACTTTGTTGATGCCCTGAACAGAGCAAAAGGAGCTGAAGCTGGTCTGATGAGACAGAAAGAGCTTCGGATGTTCCTACAGCACCGAGACCACAGCAACCACCTCCCATATTTGAGAGTGGCTGCAGCAGTGGTGGGAAAAAGGATTATCTGAAAGCCAGAGGAAAACAGTTTAAGAAGTCTGGCAGCAGTTCTTCTAGCTCCAGTGGTTCATACCAGAGCCAGAGCTATACCGGAGTTTACTGCAGAACTTACGGAGGGAGACATCCCACTGAGCAACGCCAAGGAGTGATTGGTAGTTGCCGTATCTGCAGACAACAGGGACACTTTGCCAGAGTTTGTCCACAGAGAGGTTCCCAAGGATCCCAGGGAGCAGAATCAGTTGGATCAGTGGCTCAGACTGATAGACGATCATCAGCTGTACATTCTTTTCAGCCACCACCATCCACTCAGTTACAGCAGAGGCCAGGAGGAAGCCAGATAGTTAGCCAGCCTCCTAGACAGCAGGACAGAGTATTTGCTTTGACAGAGGAGCAAGCTCAGGAAGCACCAGACGATGTTGTTGCAGGTAACTGTTCTTTATGTGGTATCCTGCTTACGTATTGATAGATACAGGTGCTTCTCATACATTTATATCTGAGAGATTTGCATTGAGTCATGCATTACCTGTTGAGTCCTTATCTGTTGTAGTGTCTGTTTCTTCTCCGTTAGGGAAAGGTTTGATATTCGTGAATTCGATTAAACATTGTACACTGCAGTATGAAGGGCATGAGATTGAGTTAGATTGTATTGTGCTTGGGTCGTCTGATTTTGACTGTATTATCGATATTGATATGTTGACCAAGTACAGAGCTACCGTTGATTGTTTCCACAAGATTGTGAAATTCAGACCTGACATGGCTGACGAGTGGAAATTTTACGGTAAGGGTTCTAGATCTAGAATTCCTTTGATATCTATTATGTCAATGAGTCAATTGTTACAGAAAAGAGCAGAGGGGTTCCTTGTCTATTTAGTTGATTTACTGAAATCGAGTCCATCATTGGCAGACCTGCCAGTGGTGTGTGAATTTGCTGATGTCTTCCCAGATGAGATTCCGGGATTGCCTCCGATTCGAGAGATAGATTTCAGCATTGAATTGGTACCAGGGACAGTTCCGATTTCTAGAGCGCCGTACAGAATGACACCAATTGAATTGAAAGAATTGAAAGATCAGTTGGAAGATTTACTGGCCAAGGGGTACATCAGACCGAGTGTTTCTCCTTGGGGTGCTCCAGTACTGTTTGTTAGGAAGAAGGATGGGTTAATGAGACTTTGTATTGACTATCGGCAACTGAACAAGGCTACGGTAAAGAATAAATATCCTTTGCCTCGTATTGATGATTTATTTGATCAGTTGCAGGGTTCTTCTGTTTACTCCAAGATCGATTTGAGATCTGGATACCATCAGTTGAGAGTCAGAGATGCTGATATCTCGAAGACAGCGTTCAGAACCAGGTATGGACATTATGAGTTCATTGTCATGCCGTTTGGTTTGACGAATGCTCCAGCTGTATTTATGGGTCTAATGAACCGTGTGTTTCAGAAATATCTCGATGATTTCGTGATTATTTTTATCGATGATATTTTGATTTATTCGCAAAATATGATTGAGCATGCTGAGCATCTGAGAATTGTGTTGAGAACATTGAGAACTGAGAAATTGTATGCAAAACTGTCGAAATGTGAATTCTGGTTGACACAGGTTGTATTTCTGGGTCACATCATATCCGGAGATGGTATTTCTGTTGATCCTAGCAAGGTTGAGGCCGTGATTTCTTGGCCGAGACCGACATCAGTGCTGAAAATACGCAGTTTTATGGGTTTGGCAGGATATTATCGACGATTCATTAAAGATTTTTCCAGTATTGCTAAACCGATTACGTAGCTGACTCAGAAGAATGCTCCATTTGTCTGGTCTGAGGAGTGTGAGTCTAGTTTTGTTGAGTTGAAGAAGAGATTGACCAGTGCACAGATATTGACTATCCCGTCAGGTACTGGTGGATTTGTTGTATATTGTGACCCTTCTCACAGAGGTTTGGGTTGTGTTTTGATGCAGCGAGGCCATGTCATTGCCTATGCTTCGAGACAGTTGAAGCCACATGAAACTCGCTACCCAATTCATGATATTGAATTGGCGGCCATTGTATTTGCCTTGAAGATATGGCGACACTACCTCTACGATGAGAAATTTGAGATCTATTCTGATCACAAAAGCTTGAAATATCTGTTTTCACAATCAGAACTGAATATGAGGCAGCGAAGATGGCTTGATTTATTGAAGGATTTCGTTGTGAAATCAAATATTATCCAGGAAAGTCCAATGCAGCGGCTGATGCCCTAAGTCGAAAGGTATGTTCTTTATCCTTATCGACGATTGGTGTTTCGAATTTGATAGAAGATTGCTGTTTGTCTGGATTGGTATTTGAGACAGAATGTAGACCATTGAGATTATATGCTATGCAAGCCGAACAAGAGCTGATTTTGAAGATTAAAGCGGCTCAGAAAGTTGATAAAAATGTACAAAACTCGATATCGATGGTCAGAGCAGGGCATCGATCAGAATATCAGGTACGTGACAATGTACTGTGTTGTCACTTTGATTGTTGCACTCCCAAGAGCAGGTTGTCCACAAGTAGTATAATTCGGTGAGTCCGATATCGTATCCACAGGGAAGCTAAGGTAATTACAAGTCCACTACAATGTCTTTTTATTTTGTTTTTGTTTTTGTTTCTTTTTAATTTTAATTGTTTGAATCTTTAATGGGTAAATTTAATTGTTCAAATTTTAATTTAAGTAGTTGAGATTAAAGGATCCACTCTTGGTATTTTAATAAAGTTAACATTAACGAACAATATTGAAATTCACTTAATAAAATGGTTCCAATATATTAAATAATCATATTTATATTATGTTATAAATTTTTATCTTATAAGTATATAATATATACCAAAACTTATAAATGTGGTCAAGTATTTATTGTGCTATATATATATTTGTAAACACTAAATCAAGGTTCCCACTTTAAATGGTTGGTAAAACAAAACTAA
>NC_133317.1:10050053-10055218 GCF_012295235.1 Primulina huaijiensis | reverse complement strand
ATTTTTATCTCATGCTTGTCAACAATATTGTAGATATTATAATCAACTTTCTACAGGTCCAAGAATCATCTTAATCCCATTTGCAACGCCAAGTTTATTCTTGTTTTATCGAACCTGTAAAAAATAGTAAAAACTTGTAATTACACAACAACTTATATTTTATACAATTTATTATAAAACATATAATATTTAAACATTTAATAAAACAAAAACTATATAATTATATTATAAAACATTTAATTAATGTACAATTTTTATGTTTATCACACCTCCCAACCAGCTTATTGCTAGTCCCTAGCAATTTAAGCGTTAATAGCAATACAAAACATATTGATTAATTTAAATAGAAATGTAATCAAAACTATCTAAGTGTTTAAATTAAATTTGAAAACTGTCAAAGTTATATCAAGATCATCATAATTATAATTTATGAAATAATTTGAGATGATCAATTCAAAGCTTATTTCAGGTAGTTAAATGTACACGGCCTTCAGAAATTCCTAGTAAGAGTCTCAACTCCATATCCTCACTGGTTAATAAATGTTTCAATTTATGGCAACGATTTCTCCCATGGATTTGGAATACAGATAAATGCTCAGAAAAATGGTTTACAGAATGCAGACAGACAAACGAGCCAAACTAATCAAAAGATAGAAAATTCATTGATTCAAAATCTAGTTGTTCTTATTATATATTTTTTCCTGATATATATATATTTTTTTCATAACATAATGGAATCAGACTAAGTTTATGCTTCTTGACCACATATTTATTTAATTTGTACAATAAATTTCTCTCTTTCTTTCTTTTTTTTTTTTTATATGAGAGATATATGGATCGTAGCATATAACTTAAAAATTACATAGATCTTCAATATCTTTTTTTTTGTATTTTTCTCCTTTTTTTTTTCAGGAAATATCATTTTTTTTTCAAAATAAGAACTCAACATCTAAACAATAGATAGTCTCTCTCATGATCAATAAAGGCTCGAAAGCTGTTTTCTCAGTCATCTCCACTCACTCACAAAATATGTGTGAGTTTAAAATTGTAGGCACTCTTATAAGGTATATCTTGGGTCTTATACTTTAATATCTGATTTTATCACAATGGTTAATCACTCAAAAATATTTCATAAATCATATTTTGATATTGATCAGAAAATTAAAATTGACTTTTTATTTCAAATAAAAATTTAAACATTCTTAAATAGATTAATGCATGTTCTAATTTAAATCTTTCAAACATGTAATGTATGACATTTTTGCAAAAATTACTAAGATACAAACAATAAACATGATTTTATTTTAAAATAAATTTTTTTTTTAAAATTTTTTTTTATAAGTTTGTTCTCCCCCAATCAGAATATGACATTGTCCCTAATGTCAAAATAACTATTAATAAAGAGTACATAATGAAAGAGATATCACCTGGAATTTTATTGAAGATAACAAACTGAAACAAACGCAAACCAATCCACGACTTTTGAATCAATGATCCAACTTCCTTTTCTTATTGCTTGATTGCGACCAATTGATCTTTGTTATCATCGGATCAGGCTTATGAACAAAAGCTTCCAAATCATCAATTAATTGGTCGGCAGTCGAAGCAGAGATGAGCATCCGTCGTGAATTTTCTGAAATGAAATTCTGTTCCACAGCTTTATCAAGAAATGTCAACAAACTGTCATAATAATTATTGATATTCAACAAGCCCACAGGTTTATTATGGATATTAAGTTGTGCCCAAGAAACAGTGTGAAAAATTTCTTCTAATGTACCAAAACCACCTGGTAGTGCGATAAAAGCATCAGAATTTTCAATCATTTTTGTGATTCTTTCATACATAGAAGAAACTTTTAATTCCTCACCAATCGTAACACCTGTAATATTTCCTTCAGCTAAAGCTGTAGGAATAATACCCAAAACCTGACTACCTCCAAGATGAGCAGATGTTGAAACAGATCCCATTAACCCAATATTACCTCTCCCATATACCAAGTGAATTTTTCTCTCAGCCAATATCTTTCCAAGATTATTCGCTGCTTCTACAAACACTTCATTTTTTCCAGGACTCGACCCACAAAATACACAAATATTTTTCAATGATTGTGCAGAGGTTCCAGCCATGTTTTTTTACTTTCTTCTTTTTTTTTCTGCGAAAATAGAGAGAAAGATGAGAGATTTTATAGGGGTAATATGTTATCAGGACAAAACTATGGGTCACAGTTGTAAACAGAATAAACAGTAAAAACAATAATGACACACATGCATGTAAACAGTAGTGTGGTTGTGGCTCACAATTTTCCTCTGGTTTTGCGTCCAGAAACGGCTTCAACGCTTTCTATGAGTCGAGGATATGCTTCCCATCCAATTTTCTTATAAATTGGCAAACATGGTCTTTTTTAATCGGATTCCCAAGACTAAGACGCTCATCTTGGAATTGTTTCCATAAACGGAGAAGTTCAATATGCACATGTCCACTAGAATGCGTCTCAAGAGTCAATAAGATGTTATCTAAAGACTCATTACTCAGCCCATTCTTAATGAAACAAATTTTATCTTCTCTGTTATTGGAAACACATCCCAAAGATCTGCATCGTTTGTCACAAGTCCATCTTGCACACTTATGACAAACCCCTAAACTTTTGGCCCTTCGTTTTTTCGCATAAGTGCTTTTCCTAATCCATGCAAATGCCGAATGAGCAATGATTGTGAAACTTCTCCTCCTAATCGGACCTTAGCTTCTATTACAAGACGAATATCTTCTGGAATTCTTTTTTGCATTAGCAATCTCAATCTTTCACACCTTCCTGCATAAATTCTTCTTAGAACATTTTCAGAAACAGAGGGAAAACATATACGAATTTTTGAGAGAATTTCATCCCTTTTGAAAAGAAAAGAAATGATTTTTTTTTTATTTTTGTATCAGCAATTATGTGAAAATGATTAAACCGACTATGAGAGTCACGGAGTACCGTTATCCGCCATTTAACCGAGAAAATAAAAAGATTAAGGAAACCTGAAATAAAAACAAACAAAATTAAATGCTACAAAAAAAAATCAAGGATCGGAAGGGAAATAAACTCTTCTTGAAAGATTTCATTTTCCAAAAATGGTTTAAGCCTTTGTCCATTCACTTTAAAAACATCACCATTTTTAGGATTTTCAATATCCACAGCTCCATAAGTATACACATGCTTTACAACATATGGGCCTGTCCATCTTGATCTTAATTTTCCTGGGAATATGTGAAGTCGAGAATTGAAAAGCAAAACTTTTTTACCAATCTCAAAAGATTTTCTAAGAATTGTTTTATCATGAAATGATTTGATTTTTGCTTTATAAATCCTTGAATTCTCATACGCGTCATTTCTGAGTTCATCAAGTTCATTAAGTTGTACTTTACGCAATTTGTTGGCATCATCCATGCTTGAATTTAAAGTTTTGATCGCCCAATAAGCTTTATGTTCCAATTCCACAGGCAAATGACAATGTTTTTCATAAACCAACTTATAGGGAGACATATTCAATGATGTTTTAAAAACTGTTCGATATGACCAAAGTGCATCATTAAGTCGCAGAGACCAATCTTTTCTATTTGAGTTAACAGTTTTTTCCAAAATTTACTTTATCTCCCTATTAGCTAATTCAACTTGTCCATTTGTTTGAGGATGATAAGGAGTAGTTACTTTATGAGTAATACCATAATTTTTCATTAATGAAGCAAATGGTTTATTAACAAAGTGAGTTCCCCCATCACTTATCATGGCTCGAGGAATTCCAAATCTACTAAAAAAATTTTCTTTTAAAAATTTGATGACGATTTTATGATCATTTGTTCGACATGGAATTGCCTCTATCCATTTGGAAACATAATCAACTGTAAATTACAAGTATCCAAACGATNTTACAACATATGGGCCTGTCCATCTTGATCTTAATTTTCCTGGGAATATGTGAAGTCGAGAATTGAAAAGCAAAACTTTTTTACCAATCTCAAAAGATTTTCTAAGAATTGTTTTATCATGAAATGATTTGATTTTTGCTTTATAAATCCTTGAATTCTCATACGCGTCATTTCTGAGTTCATCAAGTTCATTAAGTTGTACTTTACGCAATTTGTTGGCATCATCCATGCTTGAATTTAAAGTTTTGATCGCCCAATAAGCTTTATCTTCCAATTCCACAGGCAAATGACAATGTTTTTCATAAACCAACTTATAGGGAGACATATTCAATGATGTTTTAAAAACTGTTCGATATGACCAAAGTGCATCATTAAGTCGCAGAGACCAATCTTTTCTATTTGAGTTAACAGTTTTTTCCAAAATTTACTTTATCTCCCTATTAGCTAATTCAACTTGTCCATTTGTTTGAGGATGATAAGGAGTAGTTACTTTATGAGTAATACCATAATTTTTCATTAATGAAGCAAATGGTTTATTAACAAAGTGAGTTCCCCCATCACTTATCATGGCTCGAGGAATTCCAAATCTACTAAAAAAATTTTCTTTTAAAAATTTGATGACGATTTTATGATCATTTGTTCGACATGGAATTGCCTCTATCCATTTGGAAACATAATCAACTGTAAATTACAAGTATCCAAACGATGGTGGAAAAGGTCCCATAAAATATATTCCCCAACAATCAAAGATTTCAATTTCAATAATAGGATTCAAAGGCATCATGTTTCTTTTTGAAATCGCACCCAATTTTTGACAATTTTCACAAATCTTGCAGATTTCGTGGGTCTTTAAACAAAGTGGGACAATAAAATCCACACTGCAGGATTTTTTCAGCTGTTTTCTTTGAAGAAAAATGTCCTCCGCATGCTTCTGAATGACAAAATTTAATGACACTACTTACCTCATTGTCGGGTATGCAACGTCGAAAAATTTGATCCGGACAATACTTGAACAGATACGGATCATCCCAATAAAAGTTTTTTACCTCATTCAAAAATTTTCTTTTATCTTGAGAACTCCATTGCGGTGGCATTTTTCCTGTCACAAGAAAATTTACTATGTTAGCAAACCAAGGTGTAGTAGTAACTGAAAATAAATGTTCATCAGGAAAATTATCGTTAATTGGTGTCATTTCACAAGATGATCCTGTTACTAGTCTCGATAAATGATCGGCTACGACATTCTCGGTTCCTTTTTT
>NC_133317.1:9835500-10045688 GCF_012295235.1 Primulina huaijiensis | reverse complement strand
TCAGCTAATGAATCAAGATACTCAATTGCCTCATTTGGATCTTTATCTTCAAATGTTCTATTACACATAAATTCAACCATTTGCCTATCTTTAGGTGTTAAGCCTTCATAAAATTGAGAAAAAACTCTCCAAATTTCAAAACCATGATGAGGACAAAGATTAAGCAATTCTTTATACCTATCCCAACACTGATAAAAAGTTTCTCCTTGTTTTTGAGTGAAAGTGATGATTTGCCTTTTGAAAGAATTTGTTCTATGAGATGGAAAAAATTTTTTCAAAAATTGTTGTTGCAATTCATCCCATGTTCGAATGGATCCCGATCTAAGATTTTGTAGCCAAGTTTTAGCTTTATCTTTTAAAGAAAAAGGAAAAAGCTTAAGTCGAATGGTGTTCATGCTACAATTTAGATCATTATATGTATTGCACACTTCTTCAAACTCTCGTAAATGCATGTATGGATTTTCAGAATCTAAACCATGAAAGTTGGGTAAAAGTTGGATAATACCAGGCTTAAAATTGAAATGAGATGCGTCAGGGGGAAAAACTAGACATGAAGGTGCACTAGTACGTGTAGGATTCATGTGATCTCTAAGTGTTCTTCGTCTATCATGATCATGTTGAGATTGAATTTCATCTTCATTTTCTTGGATGGGTTCTTCCGCCATGTTTTGTAAAAATAAAGGGTTATTTCGAATGAGTCGACCACTAAGTGTACGTGACCAAATAATGCTCATGCAAATGCAAATGCAAAAGAATAAAAACACACAAAAGCAATAAAAATTCAAATAAAGAAAAATAAACTATAAACAAAATTAAATAGACTTGAAATTAAATTATACTTCCCCGGCAACGGCGCCAAAAACTTGTTGTCACTTTGATTGTTGCACTCCCAAGAGCAGGTTGTCCACAAGTAGTATAATTCGGTGAGTCCGATATCGTATCCACAGGGAAGCTAAGGTAATTACAAGTCCACTACAATGTCTTTTTGTTTTGTTTTTGTTTTTGTTTCTTTTTAATTTTAATTGTTTGAATCTTTAATGGGTAAATTTTAATTGTTCAAATTTTAATTTAAGTAGTTGAGATTAAAGGATCCACTCTTGGTATTTTAATAAAGTTAACATTAACGAACAATATTGAAATCCACTTAATAAAATGGTTCCAATATATTAAATAATCATATTTATATTATGTTATAAATTATTATCTTATAAGTATATAATATATACCAAAACTTATAAATGTGGTCAAGTATTTATTGTGCTATATATATTTGTAAACACTAAATCAAGGTTCCCACTTTAAATGGTTGGTAAAACCAAACAAACATTTAAATGGTACCAATAAATTAATACTATGATATATTCATATATAATAAATCAAGGAATCCAAGTTAAATGGTTGGTAAAACCAAACTAACATTTAAATGGTTCCAAGAATTTAATATTATAATATATTTATATATAATAAATCAAGGCATCCACTTTAAATGGTTGGTAATACCAAACTAACATTTAAATGGTTCCAAGAATTTAGTGTAACATATAGCAACAATAAATCAAAACTCCCACTTATAAGTAGGGTATAAAAATGCTTAAAGAAATAAATATAACATAAACAATAAATAATGATTAAATAATATAAAACATAGATTCTTACCTTTTAATAACCTTATTATCATGCCAAGAGTTTCACCTTATCATCTCAACTTTAGGAAGTTAGCTATTCATTATTCAAAGTGTAAAACTTTGAATATGAAATTAACATGCTAATTGTATTTAAATGAAGAAATAAAAGAAAAATATAGAGAGAAATATTATGAACTCAAATGTTTGTTCATAGAATGAGGGATATCTCAATACATTACAATGCACCCCTATTTATAGCCAAATTTGGGGAGATAACCACAAATAAAATATTATTTTTTTACACATAAGTCTTCATTGGTGTTCCAAGATATTATATTATATTACACATCACTTTTGAAAATTTTCTTCTCCGAATTTGCTTCTTCACATAAAAAGAAACATGTGGATAATTGAGTTGTCTAGTTGTGGTATTTTTTTCAAACCATTTGACCAAGTAATTTGAGAGATATGATCAAAATACTAGAGCATGGTAAAACTGCCACTCCTTTGATAACTTTATTTGTTGCTTAATTTGATCCCAATTGTGAGAGGATTTTTATCTCATGCTTGTCAACAATAAATTAGATATTATAATCAACTTTCTACATGTCCAAGAATCATCTTAATCTCATTTGCAACGCCAAGTTTATTCTTGTTTTATCGAACCTGTAAAAAATAGTAGAAACTTATAATTACACAACAACTTATATTTTATACAATTTATTATGAAACATATAATATTTAAACATTTAATAAAACAAAAACTATATAATTATATTATAAAACATTTAATTAATGTACAATTTTTATGTTTATCATATTGTATGTGAATAATCGATTGGTTGTGCCAGATGTTTCAGAGTTGAGACAACAGATATTGTCAGAAGCGCATAGCAGTCGATTTGTATTCATCCTGATGGCAGAAAGATGTATAATGACTTGAAAAGACAGTTCTGGTGGAAACAAATGAAAACAGATATTGCCGAGTTTGTAGCCAGATGTCTGAATTGCCAACAGGTAAAAGTGGAAAGAAAGAAACCAGGAGGTCTGTTGCACAGCTTGTAGGGGTGTTCAAATTTCGGTTAAAACCGACCGAACCGTAAAATTCGGTTGTTTTGGTTCGGTTTTTTCAGTTATTTTTCCGATTTCGGTTTCAATATTACACATTTTCGGTTTTCCGGTTCGGAGATTTGATCAAGAATTATGTAGGAAAGCTTTAGCTAAAATGATAATTGTAGATGAGCTACCTTTTAGTTTTGTTGAGAAGGGGGTATTTAGGAATTTTGTAAGTGTGGCACAACCTCAATTTCGAATTCAATCTTGTACAACAGTGACGAGGGACTGTTTTGAACTTTTTTATGAAGAAAAGCAAAAGCTTAAGAACTTTTTAACGGAGAATAGTCAAAGAGTCTGCCTAACTACAGATACATGGACTTCAATTCAAAGAATTAATTATTTGTGTCTCACCGCTCATTTTATCGATAAAGATTGGAAGTTGCATAAGAGGATACTAAATTTTTGCCCTGTTAATAGCCATAAAGGTGATGATATGGCAATTGTAATCACTAAGTGTTTACTTGATTGGGGCTTGGATAAAGTGTTCACTATCACAGTTGATAATGCTAGTTCAAATGATATTACTGTGAAAGAATTGTCAAAACAATTTAGTAAGTGGGGAACAAATTTGATGGATGGTAATCACCTTCATGTTAGGTGTATGGCTCATGTGATCAATCTTATTGTACAAGATGGTTTAAAAAAAATTGGTGATTCTGTTAGACATGTTAGACAAGCTGTGAGATACATTAGACAATCTCCTGCAAGGATCAAAAGATTTAAAGATTGTTGTGAAATTGAAAAAATAACAAATAAAAGGTCCTTGTGTTTAGATGTTGCAACTAGGTGGAATTCCACTTATTTGATGTTAAAAGCTGCTCAAGAATTTGAAAATGCTTTCGTAAGTTATGGCAATCTTGATCCCGGGTTGTTGGAATATCTTCTTATTTATGTTTGTGAAGATGGAAAGACTGCAGGAGCCCTCACAAGTGATGATTGGGCTAATGTAAGACGGATGGAGAAGTTTCTTGAAACATTTTACAACCTTATACTGATGGTATCAGGTTCATTATACGTAACTTCAAATGTTCACTTCCATGAAATTGGTGAGCTTTATTGTGTTTTGAAGTTGTTGATAGAGGGTGATGATATTAATTTGAGTTTGATGGCAAGGAGAATGAAAGCTAAATTTGACAAATATTGGGGTGGTCCAGAGAAGATGAATTTTGTTTCTTGTGTTCTTGATCCTCGATTCAAGTTTTATTATGTCGCATTTGTTCTTTTGAGGATGTGTAATGCCCATGGGCTGTTCCCGATCCAACTGACGGGAGTCGGTTATCCCATGGCCCATTACTCAATGACTCCTCCAGCCCAGGCACTGGAGTTTGTACCTCCCCAGACTCGAACCTAAGATCTCCTGGACATATAGATACTTAGCACAAGTCTGGTACCAATTGAGCTATTAGCATCCTTGACAGTGCCTACTCAGTACTCCAGCATCCTTGACAGTGCCTACTCAGTCGTCCTCTCTGATTTCTGATTGTGAATTGGCTTCAGTTGATGAAGTCATTCAATCTATTTTTCTTATTGCTCCTATTGCACCAGAAACAGCTCAGGCTGATGATGTGGTTCAACCAGAAGCTCAACCAGCAGACCAACCTTTGGCAGAATTAGATGATGCTCCATCATTGCCAAATCTGGAAATATTTTCTGCTGAATATCAAACGGAAATGGAAGCTATCTTGAACATTCCATCTGAATCTATTCCAGCCGCTGAGCAACTTGAAACCACTGAAGCTGTCCAACCAGTAGAAAGTACAGCTCCTGGAGGATCTACCGCTGCAGAAGGAACCTCTGCTTAACAGAACTCTGATCCTTCTACTGCTCCACCAGAAGATGCTCCGTCCACTGCCTTGACTATTCTTCCTTCAAGATCACCTGCTAAAATTTCTCATCTTGAAAAGATCAAACAACGAATGATCAGAAGAACCCCTTCACCAGAACAATCAACATTTTATCTTGAGTTTGAGATTGACATTCTGAGAGAGAATGTAGACCGGATTTCCGAGATAGTAAAACAAATGTCTTTTGAGCATGTTGCTGAGGTCAGTGGCACAACATTCTTCCAAGAACGCATATCAAAAGAAATTACTCGCACGGCAGAATCGTTGGCCAAGCTACATGCAGAAACCAGCATTCTCAGATAAAGTACTCTCGCAAATCAGGCTAAAATCTTGATTGGTCAGGCTGATTTTGTTCGAACTTTCTCTGATCATGAGTCAAATGTTATATCAATCTCCACCAAAGTAGAAGCTAGGGATTCAAAACTTGAAACTATTGATGCCAAGATTGAGTCCCAATCTCAATATATTCTTGTTCTTAATGAAAGAGTTTCGAATCAAGCACCTTTTCTGGAGATGCTGAATAATGGCATTCTTACTCTTACTGGCCAAGTGAATAATTTACTCACTCGAGTTTAAGCCAATGATGCCAAAAAGGGGGAAGCAGAAGACAGATTAGAAGAAAGTAGAACTGGAGGACATCACACAGAATCCTCCGACAGAAATCAAGATCCTCAGGATGAGGAAACGATGTTCAGAGACATTGGAACTGACGATTAAAACTCTTTTGAACTCTGATTTACTATTTATTCACTTATCGTTTATTCTGTTATAATTGCTATCTGCTTTTTGGTTACGACTGTTATTCTTCATCGATACTGACATCTAGGTTTTGGCATCACCACAAAGAGAGAAATTGATAGACTTAATTTAATTGTGGCGATGAGACTTAAAACCAGTAGGTCATGTTAACCTTAATTAGAAGATAGTATAAAAGCAGAATCTCTCGTATCACGTCAACAAAGCAGCACTCTTCGAGTACTTATCAGCTCAGTAAACCAAAATCAGAATTTAGCTTTAATAGAAGTAACTTAACGTCTTTTGTTTGAATCGATACAGTCTTAAATGTTATCGTTATTTTACCTAGTACTAGTATTAATTGCATCATTAATGCTGTGCAAAGACATTTAATGCTTCTTACTTATTTCAGTATGAAACAAAACTGATTGTTTTGAAGCTTTCTGCAGGACCCATTTTAGGTATTAAAGCTGATCTTACTCAGGAGTCATAGAAGCCGTTTTTTATTATAGACGTTGGACTCAAGTTTTCTATATATATCATGTTCAAACCAATATAGAAAAACGCTATCATCTTTATCTACACAACGATTATTCCAACGTTAGTTTGAGCTATCATCTACTACTACTTATCTTCAAGCTCATCATACAGAAAAACAACACACGCTTTATTATCAATATCCGATCTTCTGAGATCATATTGTGCTGACTGTTTCGAATTCTCTTCAAGCTAAACACTTTACTATATCTTATTGAGAATAGTTTGTAAACTGAAATAGAGTCTTTTCCAGAACTTTGTTGTATTCATTTTCATTGTGTTGAGTAACTAAGAGTTTCAATAGGAAAATGATAAGCCCTACTGAAGTGGGTGTGTATAAGTATTGTACTGTAAAAATCAAATTCTTTTAGTGATACCTTCTGGAAACAGAAGAAGGGGAGACGTAGAAGATTTTATCTTCGAACTTCCAGAAACAACTACTATTCCACTGCCTACTGTTTTATTGTATTTCACCGTACTCCATCAGATCATTCCGTACTTATTATTGTGATCTGCTGGATCTACATTCGAACAAGATAATCTATAATCTCTAACAGGATTCTAGCACCTTTTGCAAAAACATCCATAAAAGAAAGAGTTTATTCACCTCCTCCCCTCCTCTAAACTCTATATCGATCCCCAACAATATATAAATACATCTCCAATCAGTATTTGCTTAATATCTGGTTGGTAGGATATCTGTTTAGGGAGAAAGAATTGCCCTCTTCTCCTATCATACTGACTATGTGGAACATCAATTAAGAAGAGTCGTTGGACCATTGTCTGGTTTAAAAGATTTAGTTTGTATGTGACCATCTACTCTATGTTTAATTAAAATTACAAGCATTTGGTTATGTACCATAACTATGTAGATTATCATGCTTTATTAAGAAAAATGAAATTTTGGCCATCTATGGTTTTTTTTTGGCGATTTTGGTCATCTATGTTGTCAAATTTCAGTCTTAATCCTATATTTTTCATTTTCATCTGGAGTACTAACGTGGAACTGTACACGTCAGAGTGATATTGATGTCGAATCTGTTAGAGTAGGTGAACGTCGAGCCAAGTGTTGGCCGAGTGTTCACAATGAGACTCTATGTATAAACGATCTTTATTTTAATAATATTTGAATTTATTGTTTTGGCACTTCTTTATCTGTATACTCATGCTAGTTGCATAGATAAAGCCCTTGAATATACAAATAGTAGAAAGAATATGAGATGCTCATATGATGAGTATCATGAAACTCATATTTGTAATATTGTATATTCTAAACAGTTCCTAGTCGATTCAGCCGCCACTAAGAAGGATATAGGCCGCTCGAGTTCGAGACTAGTATCTGCGATGTGAGTACCATGTTTCATTGGTAGGGGACATTGTGATGTCCGAGCATGCAGATAGGTGCTCCTTGTAGAGTGCATTGAACAACCCTCCATAAAGGATTTTCCAAGTGGTTCTCACTTATCGAGTGGAAAGTCCTAGTTTATGATTGTACACCATTAGTCCTTATGACCCGGGACAACATTGAGACTCTATGTGCTAGAATTACACTTTGACTTGTTTACCGACTCTCAAGGGGTCATCAGGTGGCAAGGTTGGGTGCTCTGTCGAAACACATAGGATATCCATACCCGAATCGGTTACGGTGACCGGAAGTGCAACGGAAGTCAAAAATTTTATTTTACATGCTAAATTTTCGGCCACCATGTTCCTTGTGCAACAAATACATTTAAACACCATACAAGACATACATAGGGTGTTTGAGAGATTATACCTATCAACCTCTTGAGGTTGATGAATGGCACCAACCAAGTTGTAAACAACTTGGCTCTTGAGTGGATGAAGATCTACAAGCTTCCTCCTTTCTGAATCAAGCCACATTGAAAAAATGACTAAAATTTCAAAAAAGACGAATGTACATTTCCTTAAAAGCACAAGTTAAGAAGAGTATCTACTAATAAGAAGATAATGTCTCTGCCAAGGACTGCTGCAATGCCTCCATTCCCTGTGACAATGCATCTTCTGCTTGTTGAGAACACTGTTGCAAATTGTTCATGGCCAATAATTGTTGCTCAGTTAATGGTTCCAAATGATTTATAAGAAGCTGCAACCAGGAAGGCCAATACTCAAATTTTAGACGACCTATAAATAGAATCTACAAATGGAGAAGGGCGTTCAATTTTATGAAACATGGTGATAGAAATTACAAGCATTGGTTCTGTACCATAACTATGTAGATTATCATGCTTTATTAAGAAAAATGAAATTTTGGTAATCTATGTTTTTTTTTTTTTTTTGCGATTTTGGTCATCTACGTTGTCAAATTTCAGTCTTAATCCTATATTTTTCATTTTCGTCTGGAGTACTGACGTGGAACTGTACATGTCAGCATGACATTGATGTCGAATCAAGCCACATTGAAAAAATGAATAAAATTTCAAAAAAGACGAATGTACATTTACCTAAAAGCACAAGTTAAGAAAAGTATCTACTAATAAGAAGATAAAGTATGGCTGAATAGAAATAAGACAAATTAAGTGAAAACGCAGAACTCTTTTTCTCCATAAGATTTTTAAATTTTCTAAATCAATGTAGCACAACTGACTCAAATCAGGAGGTTATAATTTTCTTGAATAGCTATTACCTTTATTTTTCATTTTCTATTTTTGTCTTGTATGTGAACCGCGTGACAATGTGATATTCTATCACCATGTTTCATAAAATTGAACGCCCTTCTCCATTTATAGATTTTACTTATAGGTCGTTCTAGATTATGAGTATTGGCCCTCCTGGTTCCAGCTTCTTATAAATCATTTGGAACCATTAACCGAGCAGCAGTTATAGGCCATGAACAATTTGCAACAGTCTTCTCAACAGGCAGAAGATGCATTGTCACAGGGAATGGAGGCATTGCAGCAGTCCTTGGCAGAGACGTTAGCTGGTTCTCTCTACTCATCGAGTTTATCCGGAAATGTTGCCAACTACATGGTTCAAATGGCCATGGCCAATGGGAAAGTCGGGAACTGTCAAGGGCTTCATTCGTCAGGTTTGATTTGTTATCAAACTTCTAGTGAGAACATTATTTAAATGACCAGCAAAATACTTATTTTGCTATGGTCTTTGTTCAATATTCTTGTAAGGTGATAGTCTTCAACAGCTTAGCGCTTAAGCAATGTGATTGTTGGTTTTAGGCTGACAATTTACGGCAACAGACTCTCCAACAAATGCATCGTGTAGCTGCCCTCCTTGTTATTAGCGACTATTTCTCTCGGCTTAGAGCCCTTAGCTCTCTTTGGCTTGCTCGCCCTCGAGAGTGACATCATTTTCTAATTGCAGCCATGCTACCAATACACGGTGTTGGAATTTTCCAATGCAGTGTTCTTCAGTGAATTAATGTAGGAGACTGCTTTATGCAACTATGATGTTATGTACGTATAATTTCTAATTTTTTAGTTGTATTGATTGCTTTACGGTCTAGTTTGATATGAGTACAGAGGTCCTTTGAATGTATTCTCATTGGAAATGATGATTCAAATGTAATTTTGTGCTTGAAATTTGAATGAGAAGAAAAAAGGTGGCGTAAATGGCAGACTGATTACTAATATGTCTAGACTCATGTATTTTGTGAAGGCTAGAAAATTGCATCTACATGTTCATCCGTCCAAGTGTGAATAAGTTTGAATTCCCTAGCATAACGTTGTGAATATAATTTTTGGAAAAAGTTTGGCATAATCAATTCCACTCGATTTTGTTTGTGTCGTAAGTTTGTGATCTTAGCAGCATTAAACAATCAATGAAGTGTAGCGATTTACAGTTGATTACAAAATTGATGACAGAACCTAAATTCACCAAATAAGGAATAAATAAATATTATAACTTGCCTCGGATTAAAATCAAAGACTATGGAAGAACCTCCACCAAAATAGAACCCGATATGTACACAGGAAGGAACAAAATAAAGAGGGTCTTCAGTTGCCAACACTCAGCGTCAGTGCTCCGAAACTCTGATTTTCTCCAGGCAGTTTTGCATATGTTGGTGGACATCAGCAGTCAGGCGATCACCGACCAATAATTTATGTTGTTCAAACTTCAATTCGTCTCACTTTAACGCAATGTTTTTGCAGGCCCTGATGCTTCCTAATGGAGACAAAAATTGAATTAAGGTTTATGCAAGTATAACATGGTGCATTCAGATCGACTGTACACTTCTAATCACAAAGATGACAAATTTTGAATACCACCAGACATTATAGGACACCGTTAGATTCAAGAGACAATGGATTCATAACTTACCACTTAAATCAAGCAAGTTGAAACCACATGATAGTTTCCTATACTCTTAACCATCGTCGTCGCAGCCCAAACCTTCTGGTACTCCTCTCTGGAAGTTCTAAAAATACAGACTTTCGTAATTGAATTCACACACTTCACTGCAGAATAACAAAAACACATTAGGCTTGAAGATGGCAAGTCACAGGCATGTAAACTAAAGATATAATAATCACAACTACTGTTCATTCGTTAACTAAAAAAAACAAAGGAAGAACAGACACCTTGAAAATAATTCTGAGACAATGCTAGACAACATTCGCCAAAGTTCGCTTGAATGCTATCTTTGATTGCTTTTGATAGATTGAATTGAGTGATTATAATGGGTTCATCACAAATAAGATCTTTATTAGGATCAAGAAATACCTCCATCAACATGTATCTATTCTTAAACCCCACCATGACGATCCACCTTCGTGCAAAAGGTTAAGTGTCAAACTTAAGATACAACTCAATAAGAACCCTTCGTAGATTTAGATTCCTCTTTGTGAGGCGACTTACTCTAATCACATTTAATTAACATGTAATTAATAATTTATTATCAAAAGCAACATAAAATGGTTTACAAATATACCTAAAAACTCAGACAATAATTTATATCAAAATAACTCAAATTAGGAGCTCATCAAACTCAAATACACACAAACGAATGCTGGCGAAGCACAACAGAACATAAAACATTCAACAAAATACCTAGAGCCGACGCCCAATTTTCGACCAAAACCGACGGACACGACGAGAAAAAAGAAGGATATGGCTAGAATCGAGAGGCGACTGGAAAAGCTGGAAAATGAGGAAAACCGGAGTGACGGAAGTTTTTATTAAAAAAAAAAAGTGAATCTAATTTATTTTTTTATCTTTTGTTTTAAATTTGTTTAAAAATTAATTTTTTCATTATTTTTTTTAAATTTTATTTTAATTTTATATATAATAAAATTTATAATTTAATTAAAATTAAAAAACTTATCCAACCCAATCTTTCCCCAATTTTTTCCAACTCAACCCTACATCTCACTTCATTCCTTCCCAATCTTACCCAACTCAACCCTTCTTGCATCCATTGTTCTGGTTTTTGGCTAACAATTAACAATGAGTCTACAAGGTATTCGTCTACAAGAAATCCAACGAGACAATCACGAATTGGTAAGAAATTTATTTTGAGATTTGAAATCAACTGTTCTCGACCCAGGCCCTGGGTCTCGTCGTGTGAAGAGCTCGACCCTTGGGTCGAGTAGTGTGAAGAGCTCGTGTGGTCGAGCTCTTCACACACCTGGGTCGAGACCACACGAGCTCTTCACACACCTGGGTCGAGAGAGCTCGACCCAGGGTGAAGGTGAAGAGCTCTTTCACCCTGGGTCGAGCTCGACCCAAAGTGAAGAGCTCGACCCAAAAAGAACACCTCGACTCACCTCGACCCATCTCGACCCATGACTCGACCAAATTTAAAATGAACAAACACTGTTTAATTTTAAATTTTGACAACTAATAACCTTTTTGTTTTTTGTTTTTTTTTTTTTTTTTTTTTTTTGCAGATTTACTTCCCCACTAAACTTGAAAAGAATCAATTCTTTGAATGCAAGTTAACTTTAAGAACAAGATACGTTGAGATCTGTAAGAAGATTGTATCATTTTTAAATGAGAAAGAGATAGAATATTTGGTGCAGTATACTCAATTCGGTAATTTAATTATATGTGCTAAGGATTATAACAATTCCAATCAATTGTTATGGTTTTTGATGAGTAGGCAAAGTTATGACAGTGGAAGTGATGAATTTTGGATGATTTATCGGAAACGACTTTTACGATTTTCATTGTTAGAGTATTGTTTGTTAACTGGCCTAAATTGTTCAAACTTTTATTCTATGATACCTGAAGAAGCTGAATTTAGGGAGAGGCATTTTGGTGGAAGTGACTGTATAGGTTTGGGGGATTTGATAGATAGAATTGATGAATATAAGAATGATTTAGGGAAGGAGATAGACATTGAGAATGTGAAATTGGCCTGCCTTTTGTTCGTGGTAGGTGTATTAGGTAGACAAAGACAAAATAAAAATGATACAGTGATTTAGAATGGATTAGATTAGTAAATAACTTTGATAGTTTTATTAACTATCCCTAGGGTAGAATAGCTTTCGAAGAAGTAATTTATGAACTTACAAAAGATCTTGAAACTAAGTTCGGAAGCCATGAAAATTTGGTAGCACGCCGTGGGAATGATCCAGATTTCAGTGGGTGCGTTAGCTTCCATATAAGTGGATTTATTCATCATTTACAAGTAACTAAATATTGTTCATTAAATTAAATATCATTGTTATTTTATATCATACTAATAATGTGTTTATTTTTTTGTGCTAGATTTTGGCCTATGAATATTTTCCAGCAATTGATGAAGTGTTCGCTAAATGTCGGGAAGGTCCTAATGTACCGATACATCGGATGTGTCATTGGTTGACTAGGAAATGGAGTAAAAACCATTCTCCTTCCATGGATGATGTGAACAAAGCATTTTAAAATATATATATCAAGGTAAATACAAAAAATTCATTTTATTTACTTTTTGTATTATCTAATACATTTTTTGTTAACAGTTAACTAATTTCATGTTTATTGTTAATAATTAATATATGATATTTTGGAGATGCTCATTCCCACCACGGAGGAGCTGTTATCTGTGCATTATATGACTGACAATTTTGTTGATTCTAATAATGTGATAATCAATCGCATTACGGAGTCAATTTGCTAGGGTATCAAAGTAGTTTGCACTCAAGATCTATTGGGCGACCCAGAGGATGAAGTGGGTGTACAGACTGAGACTGAGGATCAACCGTTTCTCCAACCATTCACATATATATACTCAAGATCATCTCGAGATAAAGTCCGAAAATCTTCTCGACCATCTCGTAGTCCTTCACACATGAATCAACTGTCTCCTCCATTGACTGACATGAGACATACATATATGCATAAAGATCATACATCTCTTACAGATATGTATGAACTTCGTTTTACAAGTTTGGAGGATAAAGTTGGGACGATACTAAAGGACCAAGCCGATATCATAAATCAATTGAAAAATATGCATGATGATATCTCGAGTTTGAAGGATATAATTGGGAGATTACCTTCAATGAGTGCCAATGTTGGTAAGTTTTATCAATATTTATATGATTTTTAATTTTTAGTATGAAAAATGACAAAATTGTATGTATTATTCTTTCAGATCAAGGCGAGACATCAAGGCATAGATATGAAGATATTCCATTTATGAGACCAGATGAGGTGGATCCAAATATTCCGACTTGTGAGTGATCCGTCTTTGACTCGAGCTTTTGAAAAAACTTCGGGCCATAAGTTAAGATTGTTCACAGTGGAGGAAGAGCCTATGACAGACGAGGAACTGCGTCATCATCTTATGAATAATATGATGTCTTTGACTTTTGAGAAAAGAGCTAGAATGTTCGTCAATAGATCGTGGCCACGAGTAAGTGTTGAGATTAATTCTTGTATGGAAAATACGAGAATATCTGGGTTGTGTTCGTCCTACAATAGCTCGTGTTTTCGTGAATTGGGGACACTTGCTAGCTGGTTGACTGAGACAGTAAGTTTTTTTTTTTTGTTTATTACGTTGATTTAGTAATTAACATATTTCACTTTATCCTTTTCAGCATATTCAAGAATGTTGTCGAGGGTTGCTCCAATTACAAAGGACGTACTCACATTTAATGTCGCATGAGTTGTCATTGATGTACGTCGATTTTCATCAGATGGTTTCGAGTGATTTCAATGAAGGCGGGGAGAATAATATAGAATGTTTGATGTCCGATGTGAGAGCAGAAATTGGTGAGTGACGGCTATTCCATGGAACAAAACCAAAATAATTTTGATACCCTTTCTTCTTCTCGGGCATTGGGTTTTGTTAAAGGTTTTGCCTAGCCATAAGGATATCACAATCATGGATTCAGACTGTAGTGTAGATAGGTCGGGAAAGACATTGCTTAAACTTATTAACTCTTTGTCCCTTATACTTCCCCATATGTTGGGTGTTGATGCTTCGGAAAGATGGAGTATAGTTAGGCCAGAAAATTTTCCTATTCAAAAAACCAGGTTAAAATTTTTTATTTTAAAAATTATTATTTCATTATTGTTTAATGTATATCAATGTATATTTTATGTTTGTTTTTCATTGCAGCGGAGAATGTGGAGTATACTGTTTAGCAACAGCAGCTTATACTATGTTTAGAGAAAATACCTATCAACTAAACGATGAGAAGATTGAAGTATTTAGGCATTATTGTTGTTGTTGTATTTGGGATAAATTATGGTCGTTGGATTAAAACATTTATATGATACTTTATATTGATTTTTAGTTAATTTATGTGATCCATACACTCAATCTATTTTAAACAGTGAAAATTGGTTCGATTCATTGGGTCGAGGATGGGGTCGTGTTGGTATCTATTTTAAACCATGAAACCAATTCACGATGTCGTGTGGGTCGAGCCAGGGCCAATTTTGGGTCGAGTGGGTCGAGACCCATGTTCGTGCACGAGTAATATGCTTGACCTATGGATATACAATAAAAATTAATTTCATATGTTTCTATATACATTCAGTCAAGTGAACATGTAAAGAAATTAGTTATGAATTTTTTTGGTTCTATTACAATGAAATTTGTTAAGAATTTTAGTGGAATTATAAAATTTGTTAAGAATTTTAGTCGAATATAACATTGTTAGAATAAGAGATACATTTTCTACTATTGTTATGAATTTTTTAACTAAGATACTTAAATTATAATATATAACTCATATTAAAATGTTTACACAAATAAATTTTTTATATATATTTGCATTCTAATCATATATAAAGTTAATTGTATATTATAAAATGATCAAAACTCAAAATATCTCTACCCACTCGACCCAAATCGACCCAAACTCGACCCAAACCCTAAACCCTAAACAAAACCCTAAACCAAATCCCAAACACAACCACACGACCCAAAATCTAACCATTTACCACCAGCTCGACCCAACCATATATAAAGTAATATGCTCGACCCATTGATATACAATAAACATTAATTTCATATGCTTCGATATACATACAGTCAAGTGAACATGTAGTGAAAAATTTGTTATGAATTTTTTAGGTTCTATTATTATGAAATTTGTTAAGAATCTTAGTGGAATTATAAAATTTGTTAAGAATTTTAGTCGAATATAACATTGTTAGAATAAGAGATGCATTTTCTACTATTGTTATGAATTTTTTAACTAACATACTTAAATTATAATATATAACTCATATTAAAATGTTTAGACAAATAAATTTTTTATATATATTTACATTCTAATCATATATAAAGTTAATTATATATTATAAAATGATCAAAACTCAAAATATCTCTACCCACTCGACCCAAATCGACCCAAACTCGATCCAAACCCTAAACCAAACCCCAAACACAACCACTCGACCCACTCGACCAAAATCGAACCATTTACCACCAGCTCGACCCAATCATACATAAAGTAATATGCTCGACCCATTTATATACAATAAACATTAATTTCATATACTTAGATATACATTCAATCAAGTGAACATGTAATGAAATTTGTTATGAATTTTTTAAGTTGTATTATTATAAAATTTGTTAAGAATTTTAGTGGAATTATAAAATTTGTTAAGATTTTTAGTCAAGTATAAATTCAATAATAAGATATACATTCTTCTACTATTGTTATGAATTTTTTAACTAACATACTTAAATTATAATATATAACTCATATTAAAATGTTTACACAAATAAATTTTTTATATATATTTACATTCTAATTATATATAAAGTGAATTATATATTATAAAATGATCAAAACTAAAAACTCTCTACCCACTTGACCCAACTCGACCCAAACCCTAAACCCTAAACCAAATCCCAAACACCACCACTCGACCCAAAATCGAACTATTTACCACCAGCTCGACCCAAACTTAAAAATCTACAGCACACATTACAATCTTGTCCACTCGACCCACTCACCACCCCCATCGACCCAAAATTAAAAATTCACCACAAACACATGCCCTCGACCCAAAATTAAAAATTCACCACAAACACATTACATATTAATAAAATCAAATCGATTTTCTTTAAATTCAAACAAATTACATATCATTCAATCTTATTTTCTACCAAATTCTTCAACGGATGGAAATCTGTTTTGTTTTTTTCTTCCACGTCTTCTCTTGATCGCAGGTGGTAGTACTAACATATCATCAAGTGGCCACTCGTTCTGATTCAGAACAGGATAAATTGGCTCAGAATAGGCTAAAGATCATATCATAACAGAATAATACTCTGATCACAAGGAATAAAAATTAACATCACAAAAGTAACTCGCTGCATTTGCATGAGAACATGGAATCTTGTTAGTATCAAATTCTCTACAGGTGCATCTCTTTGATTCTAAATCCACAATGTCACTATTTGTAGCACTTCGAACATTGAACTCAAGACGGCCCAGCCCATAAACTTGATATCCCCGACCAATATTAAACTTTTCACCTAGAATCGACTCAACAGTTGGAGTGAAATTTGTTGTTGATACGATGGATGCATTTCGATAGCTTGAAAACCAAGATGTAGTCAATGTCTGCAAATAATTTAATAGTGCAATGATTGGAAGTTGTCTTTCTTCACGCAATCTTGCATTTATTGATTCAACATCATTCGTTGTCATAATGTTATACCGAGATCTTGGGCTATATGCTCGAGTCCATCGATCCAATGAATCACTTTCATCCAAAAACTTTGCAGCATCGAGATATATTTTCTTATATTTTTCGTACCCTAAGTCAAAGTCGATTTGCTTATAAATTTTTGCTAACCGCATAAAAATTTCGGTACAACCCTTCTTTTTGCAACCAATTTTAATATTTTGTGACAAGTTCCATATACAATGACCATGATGTGCATTTTTGTAAACGTTGGCAACTGCAGCAATGATGCCCGAATTTCTGTCTAAGATAATCACCAATTCTTCCTCATCAACCACTACTTCCAAGAGCTTCATCAAAAACCAACTCCATGAAGCAATGGATTCTACATCAACAACAGCCCAATCCAAAGGATATTGATGAAAATCTCGATTTGTGCTGAGGCCACAAGTAAAGTACCGTCGTACTTTCTTTTCAACCATGTACCATCAATAGATACGACTTTTCTCATGCATCTATATCATCTTGCACATGCGCCATATGTTAAAAACAAATACTTGAATCTATTATGTTCATCTATTACTAAATCTATTATACTACCAGGGTTCATTCTCTAGACCATTTTCAAATATGAAGATAGAAGACCAAAACTTCTTTCAGGATCACCTCTGAAGATATCATGAGCAAGTTGTTTGCCTTTCAAGGCTTTGTAATAGGTAATGTCAACCTATTTATTCCGCATCATTGTCATAATAGATTTTGGTTGAGGTGTTTTCTGTTGTCCTCGAAAGTTCTCTATCAACATATCACAAACGACTGATGAGCTGGCTTGTCGATGCCTTTTACGCATTCTAGTCAAGTCACAATTGTGTGTATTGCAGTATATACAAATCACAAAATCTGTTGAGTTCTCGTGTTTTGAAGTCCAAATTCTCCAGCTGCAACCTTTATTCACACAACGAACCGAATAGATATTTCGAGAAGATTTGACTCTTTCAAACTCAAAAGACGAGTTCAGAGAAATTTTGGATAACACTTTCTTCACTTCGGTCTTGCTTGAAAATCTTTGACCAATAAATAAGCTTGAACCATCGGTAAATGAATATGTATCAGCTTGAACATGAGTCTCATTATCATGAGCTACACTGGTGTGGTGGATGTTGACATCATTATCATCCACATGTACTGCATCTATATCCTCCACATCATTTTCTGTGCTTCTCACATCATTCTCTTCCATATTTTCAGTTGATGTGTTTATATCTTCTAATATATCATTATTGGCACAATGGTCATTTGAGACAAAAGTTTTATCAAAATAGTGATCGTACATATTTGTTTCATCATCGACATTCTCATCATCCAAATGAGTCACATTTAAATCCGGTGACATGATATTTTCAATTTCAACAATATCAAGAGAAACAACACTGAGTTCAAATTCGATATGAAGTACTAGTCTTTCTTTTGCACATCCAAAATATAAGTATGCTTTCAAATCATTATCATCCTCAATATAAATTGGACGAATATTGCAATACTTCACATCAGGAAGATAACTTAATATCAATTTTTCTGTCCCACCTAGATTCATAATTCTATAAATCTCACTGTCTATATATTCCATAGAACAAATATTAGAATCCAAAGGAATAGCTGCCCACTTACCACTCGGACATGAACGCCATTTAAATATATTATCTTCTTTAATTTCCTATTCGTCGTTGTACTCAAATAGAATAACGGTTGGCATAACCTACAAAACATAAAGAAGAATATTATATTATAGAAAATATTATGTATTTAAAAAAATATGATATGTGAAAGTGATGAGTGCTTAGGCGCTACAAACTAGCGTCGCAGCGCCTGTAGCGCCCCAGCGCTAAGATCACAACACTCTACCCATGAATTGCAACATATACATATCACTCGACCCATGCAAGCTCATCCTGTAGTGTCCGAAAATCAGTACACGTAAAATCCATGCATTTATTTAATGGTTAAATTATTATTAAAATTTAAAAATTATTTTAATGATGCATTATTTATTCAAATTGCATTATTTTAAATTATTCATGTTTATGTGATGCACGTTAAAATGTTTTTCGAGTTTCATGTTTCAAGCGATTATTCGGTGCGGGATCGAGGATAAGAGACCGGCGATGATTTTGGCAATATTTTTAAAAGATGGTATTTTATTTTAAGTTGAGAATGGGGCGTTTTAAATAATTTATCTAGTGTCAGCATTTTTAAAGCCTAAATTATTTATTTAAGCGATTTTAAAATTTTAAAACTTTTAAAGTCTAGCACATGTACATTTTATTTTAAAATTAGAGATTTTGTTAAAGTTAAGGGAGAGTTAGTATTTTTAAAATTAGTTGCTAATCAATAATTAAGCAAATTTTACTCTCCCTAGTTTACTAATCACACGCACACACACTTTTACACACACTAAAAATCGCCTAAACACACACACTCACTTCATTATTCAGATTTTTATTATTTTTGAGAGCAAAAACCTAGGGTTCTTCTACCATAGAGCAGCCGCCTCATTTCTTCAGTTCTCCCAGCAATTTTCGTTGGTTTTCTTCAAAGAAAATTGTTCCACGATCGTCCCGGATCAACCTCGCATCTTTTCCCGCGTCGGTATCGTCGTTTTGGTATTTTAATTATCAAAAGGCACGTATATTCTTTTGTTTATGCATCGATATCGTCATATTATGCGTTGTGTTGTTATTTATGCGTAAAAATACATGTGTGATGTATAGAAGTTTGAGCAATGATGTTTGGATCAATTTTGAAACGGTTTTTGGCTCACAAATCACGTTTTTACTGTCTTTTCAAAAACTGTGATTTTTCGGTCGTGATTTTGAGAAAACTTTCAACATGAAAAATGTATAATTTTAGATACCTTCGATTTGATATAAAATTCAAAATATTTGGATAAACATTGATTGAGTTATGACAGTTTTCTTGAGACTGCTCAAACTACGTTTTCTGAAAATTATGTTATTGATGTATTCTTGAAGTTTATTTGTTGCAGGCTTCGTTAGGAAAGTTGGGTGACTGCTACTGCGTTTAAGTATTGTGAGTATGATGTTGGGATGAGTTTTGGTGCTTCGATTCGTGTCGATAGGCACTTGGTTGCATTAGAAGTCGTAGGAAGCATTTTGGTGTCAAAAAAATTCATGTTTATGGGTTATGTTGCGTAGTTGTTGTGCGTCGTTGTTTTGGGGACATATGTTTGAGTTGAATCCTTGTCATAGCGTCCTAAGTTCAGTCTCGTTGCATCGGTTCGAGTCGTTTGTGCGTGACTTTTAAAACTGCATCAAAATGTGTTATTTTGGATTGGTTGTGCGCAGGATTAGCGCGGCAGCGCTCGTCAAGGAGCGCCGCAGCGCCCGTTCTGCGCAAGCCTAGCGCCGTGGCGCTGCCCTTGTGGCGCCGCGACGCTAGGTCTGTGGCATTGCTAGCGCCTAGGCGCTAGTGCGCAGCACTATACAGCGCCTAGACGCTCATCCATACTTTTTAAAACACTATTTTAGGCTCATGTCTTCTATGTTTTGGGAATGTTCACACATCATTTTAGGATTTGTTTTGGGGGTTGATGTCATGGCTTAGCACAATGATTAAATGAGGTTAAGTCCCGAGCGATTTAGAACGTCATAAAAAAATTATCATTTTGGGTGGTGAGCACGATTATTATGTCTAAGTATGGAAATTAAGTGCTTGAAATCTTGTTAATATGTGCAGCAGTGGCCCCGAACGAGATCCAACGAATCCCTCAACGCCAAGTAAGTATGTTCGACGTGCAAAGAAAATACTTTTAAGTTTTGAGGTATGCAAAATGTCTTGTGTTAGGATTTGGTAGTGAGCACGATGGCCCCGAACGAGATCCAACGAATCCCTCAACGCCAAGTAAGATGAACGGGTTTAGATCAGGATTGGAAAGCGTTAAAGCATGAACGGGGACCAATCCACCCGTTAAAGCATGAACCGGGATCTCATGTATGTGGCCATGGATCTTCCCTGTCAGCCCAGTACTGTGGTTTAGTTTGATCAGGCGTATTTATGTATGGGTCACTTGCTTTGAAACATACCTCTATGCAAAATGATGAAGTTTATGTATGTTCAAGTATGTACAAGTATGCAAGCATGTTTATGAAAAGTTTTCACGTTATGGCACGTCTATGTTATGTATGTATTTTCAAGTTTAATTGCAAGTTTAAGTTTCACGTATGTACGCTCTATTTTGAAGTTGCTTGTGGTTTTATTACGTACTACTCGTTACTTCCAGTTTATACGTGTTGAATCTTTAGACTCACTAGACTTGTTCGATGCAGGTGAGGATGATTTTGAAGAGACTAGGGGTGGGGACCAAGGAGCTGGCTTGGACTGAGCTGGAGGCTAAACCCGAGGACCGCCATGTTTTATAGTTTAATTGGAAGGCAAGAGGGAAAAAATATTACAAGTAAAAAAACGACATATAATTGAAACCTTTTAATAAGTTTGTGTGTGTGTGTGTGTTATAACTAAATATTTTGTGTCGTAGAAGGTCAATATTTTACTATTTATCTATCATACATCTTGATTTTGCTGCATGATGTGGATACCTAGCTCAGTGCCAATATCTATGGCAAACTCTTGTAAAAGAGAAAGCTTTGCATCCATCGTAATTATTCTTCGTAGGATTATTGTCCATACTGGGTTTGAGTAAAATCTTCTTATCAGTTCTTCGACTTCTTTTTGAAATAAGTAGTTGTAGTAGCATTGCCCACAATCGATACAAGTACAATAACGATTGACATCCATTGTTTGTGATGATGAAATGATATCTATAGTTAGATGAAATGATATCTATAGTTAGTTTTTTATACCGTAAGAAAAATATGATGAGTCATCATTTGTTTTTGACAAGTGTTAAGATTAAGTTTTTCTGTTTCAGTACAATATTGACAGTTGTTATATTGTAATATAATATTGTAAATAGGTAAGATTAGTCATCGGAATTTGTTAGTATATTTTGCCACATGTAATGTCTGACAAAACGTAGTCACTGTTCATTTATATTATATGGAAATAGAAATTATATGGTTGTAAAAGAAATAATACACAAAAATCAGGAGATTAAGCTTAAACAAATCTAATAATTTTGAAGGTTACCATTTGCAATTTATGATTTCGCAAATAAGTTAAGCTCAAGCTCTTTTTCACAAAAATATATTCATGAGTCACTCTTGAACAAAAATTTATCTATTCACAACAAGTATTTTGGATAAGCTCTTGATGCTACGTTTTATAGCATCAATAACACATGCATGCTTGTTCTAATTGGTAAAGCAACAACAACACAACAAAACAGTATCTCACAATATGCTAACAGCAAAAGCTAGCTGAAAATTGAAGGAATTTTGGAAATGTGAAAACGAAACCTAGCTAGGAGCAAACAACAATTTTCACAAAAGATGGACACATATGGGGTGCACCAATAGATAGGCTGCCATGAAGAACAAGCAATACCTGAAAATGGAGGTTAAAAGCACTGTCAACAATGTTAGATATCAATAAGGCAAGCAAACAGATAGATACACACACATATTTGAGTTAGCAAGCTAACAACAACAGCCCGACATAACAACTTCTATAGTACATTATCTGAGCTCCAAGAAACACGTAGACTGTAGTAAACAATCATAGCTTCAAGATTTAGTGAGGCGAAAGACTAAACAACGAACACAAACAAACAAAAATAGAGAGTTAAACTACGAGCATAAGAACATATAAATCAAACAGAAACTTCCAACCACAATTATTAAGGACTTTGGATAAACCACAATTACTAAGGAGTTTGGACAAAAATCGGAATATTGAAACCACAAAAACCAAGAGCGTTGACACCACCAATAGTCGCTGCAAATGAAGGCGCTGTTGAGCTGGTATACAAAAAAAATGCACAGAAGAACAAAACAAAAAATCTACACCAACAAAACATAGCAAAGCAGAGGCTCCAAATTCCAATAACCACGGACACCAAAATACGTCTTTTATTAGTTGTGTGAAAGTTATCGTATTTTATAGTGTGTAGTGTGTAAGTACCTTAGTCTTGTTTTGAATGCTTCAAGCCTTCTTTGGTCATATCTTTCTTAGCTTCAAGTTTTCTTTTACCACTTGAGGCAATTTGATGTTCGACAAGTTCTATTGCCAGATGTTCCTCTGGTGTTTTTGAGGTGCTTTCTTGAGATTCAATCATAGCAATATCTGCCTCATGGTTTTTATGCGTATGTAAAGATGTGCTTTTTTCTTCGGAGCTGTGTGATGTTGACAATGAATCAGATGTTGGTAGACATGCGATTATTGTATGTCGAACGAAAACTCTCCCCCTGAGTTCGTTTTTTGATGTTTTGATTTGAAGTAGGAACTGTAGTTTCTTGAATTGTTCATTAATACTGTCAAGACTAAATTCTCTTTCCTGTCATAAATAAGTACAATGAATCTTAACAGATATGTGGATTGTTCTATTGTAGGGAAATGGATTTTATATAAATATACCTGTTGCTCTGCTTCGATGATTTCTTCGCCGGACATGCCTAATAGTATTTTTGTCTCGTTATGTTCCACAAAAACAAGTAAATTCCCAGTTCCATCGTACAAATCTGCTTGAAAACGTAACCTAAATAGATATAATTGGTTACAATGCAAGATTATTAGAATATAAATATATAGTACAAGATAGCATGTTGGTTGCTGGTGTAGTTATGTAACCTATAATTATGACTTACAATGGTTTTGGGCTTGGAAAATCATTGTTGCAGTAGAAACATGTAAATTCATATTTGTAGGCTCCTTCAGATGCTCTAGAACAACCTGGACAAGCTAAAAAATATAACCGATGTTCAGAATCAGTTATTTTCAGCGTAGCTCTGATCCAAAAAGATTTGACCTGTAAATGTATATATTTATTTAGAATAGTTTATATTTTTGAGGTGTAAATGCAGGTAAAGCAATGCATGAATGAATGTAAAATTACCTTTTCAGTCAAGCTAAGAATTTGACTGATTTTCCGTATCTGAAAGCTAAGAGGTGGGGCTATTGCTTGTTTTGCTTTTTCATATACTTCTCGGTAACAACACTTTCAATATATTCTTTGTTGTTGTTTATCCTACAAAGATAAATCTAAATTATTTATTTGGTTTTCACTCAAAATAGCAGTTTTTTTTGTATACAATTAAGGAATAGGAAGCAAATATTGTAATAACATAACTAATAGTGAGGGGACATAAATTACCATATCATCAGTTGTTTGGCCTGTGGTATAGGAGGCTCAAATAAAATAGTACTATTTGGCACTGTTCCAATGGACAACCCTGTGATAATATATTTTAATGAGCAAAGACTACTATATATCAATATAACTTGCTATAATATATATTTAGCTATTTATCATTCAGATTTACTTAGTAAAGTTTTTATATAATGGAATAAAATCAAGCTTATCTTACCGTAAAATGTGTTCACAGAAAGCCTCATTCCCAAAATGATGGGCATGTTGTGAACATTTTCAACCAGATAAGGAGCTTCGTTTTCCAGAAATTCCTCCCATAATGTGAGGATTAAAGGTTTGCGTCTGTATGCATAATAAAGCTGTAATATCTCTTTGAATATGATTAGGAAAAATCTAAAGTGCACCAATTGACATTGTATATTTTGAAATGAAATGACTTACTCTTCGTTGACAATGACAAAGTCCTGTAAGTGTTTTTTAGTTTTCTCAACGAACCGTGGTGGAAACACATGCATAACACTGCACAATAAGTCTAAAACACAAGATCTGTTCATTAAATAACAAGACTTAGTTGGCATTTCAGGATGTGAAAGGAAAATTGGGGAAAAAACTTAGCTGATTTGTTTGTTAGGCATGTCTGCTATTTGTGGGAATTGTCCAAACGAAGTAAGTTCGTAAGCATGGTCCACGGGAAGTTGTTCTTTTACATCTGCAAGTTTAATGTAAGTGCTTCGACTCAAGATCATTTGATGTTTTGATGCTGCCATAATCGGTGTGTTTCCACTTATTTCCTTGATCTTGGCATTCCCGACATAGTAAGTTTTGTAAAGCTCAACCAACTTGTTTAGTTGATCCACATCTTGTTCATAGATGATACTTTGCATGCTTGTATTCTGGATGAAATAAAGCGTGTACTTAAACCATATGAAGAACAATTTTTTTTTTACAATGCTTTAAAATAATCTTACCTCTTTATCTAGGAAAATAATTTTTTGCTGTCTTCCCCATTTCGAAAAACGGATGGGGTTTTTTCTACAACCAAAACCCTTACAAACCAGTTGCGAGTTTCTGGTTTAAGATTTGAAAGAGCTGTACATTTTTCATTCATTGATCTGCATGGTATAGGAAGAACAAGCAAGATATAAATGGCTATTTTCGATAATTCTAACAGAGAAGTTCTTGTTAACAATCACAATAAGAAATGACAAATATAATTTATACCTTAGATATGATATCTCTTAAGAATAACACTTTAATATGGTATAAAATAATTTTTAGGGTATGTAAAAGTTTTGGGACCAGTTGTAATAAAGAAATTGAACCTTATTGTTTTAAATAAAAATGTAGCCACTGTGAGTAGGAAATTTTCAGAAAAGGCAGAAATCTAATTTGAATATAACAATGCTTTGTCTACAATATTTAACGTAATTGAAAATACCTAACAAATAGAAAAATAATAGAGTAACAGTTTACCTATATTAATGTATATTTGCAGCTTGTAGAACCTCGTGATATACAATATTTTTTGTATAATTCGTATTTTGAATTAATGGTGTTGATGGTCTAATAAGCACTTTTACTTTACCTATATTTTTCGCTCTTGATAAAGCAACATAGAGTTGACCATGTGAGAAAACAGCTTCTTTCAAGTAGACACCAACAAAATCCAAAGTTTGACCTTGTGCTTTGTTAATAGTCATTGCATAACATAGACGTACTGGGAATTGTTTTCTTTTAAATGGAATTGTTGAAAAATTGTCATGTGGAGCTTCTAATGTTATACGTGGAATAAATACTGGCTTTCCTGCATGAGTTCCTACTGAAATTTCAGCATATATAATATTTTTGTTGAATCCTTTGCAAAGAAGACGCGTTCCATTACAGAGACCTTCGGTAGGATTAATATTCCTTAGCAATATGATTGGTGAATTAATTTTCAAAGTTAATTTATGAGGAGGAAGCCCTTGGGGAGTCAAACAGTGAAATAATTCTTGTTGGTCTGGTATGATAAAATTACTTGTGTTTTCATCACAACTAAAATATGTCTTCTCCTCGCCTGAAAATTTGCTAATTAGGAGATCATTTATTTCGTGAACGAATTCGTTTCTTGTAGTAAGTATAGCTCGTTTAAAAAATGAAGATAAATCAATATTCGGATCAGAAATGTTTGGAAATACCATGTCTATCAATGCATGTAAAGAAGTAACATCATCTACAAATGGAATGTTTATTTTATTTGGTATTTGGATTTCCTCTTTGTCATTAATATATTCGATTCCATTACCAATTCTGAGCAAATAAGATGAGAATTCAGGATCGAGAAATGCTCGCATATTTTGCTTGAGCTTTATTTTGTCAAATTCTTTCCATAAAGGTGACATAATAATTGAGGCATCTGTAATGGCATCTCTAGTGCTTTTAAGAATTACTGGTAAGGTCTGCCGAAAATCTCCACCAAACACAACAATTTTACCACCGAATAATCTATCTAAACCCATTACATCTTTAAGCATTTCGTAGAACTTTTCAATAGTACTACGTTTAGCCATTGTAGCTTCATCCCAAATAATTAATTTTGCTAGCTTGATTAAATGAGCTAATGTGCTTTGTTTACTAATGCTACAAGAATTCAAATCATTTTCATCTAAAGGTATTTTAAATCTTGAATGTGAAGTACGTCCTCCTGGAAGCAAAGATTCTGCTACTCCTGAAGTAGCTGTAGCAAGTGCTATATGACCATTTGAGCGAATTGTTGCAAGGATAGCTTTGTCTAAAAAATTTTGCCAGTGCCTCCAGGGCCATCAATAAAAAAAGCATTTGGTAAATCATTGTTAACATGATACATTATTCGATTATATGCCTGTCTTTGCTCAATATTTAGTTGTTCAACAGCTAAGAGATCTTCAGCAGGTATAACTATGTTTTGTTCATTTTGTAATTCTTTTGTCATATTATCATGACAACATCTAATTAGGTCGTCATTTGCAGGAAAGAAGTCTTCTAAATTTTTTCCCATCGAATACAAATAATTAACAAGAATGGTTAAAACTTTGTGTTTAGTTACATTAGGAGAAAGAGCATTGTTGTGTTTAAAATCTTCTGAAAGAAAAGTTTCGAATTTGAGCAATAAATGTTGGGGATTTTTTGGATTACAATATACAAGAACAGTAGCAAATAACTGTCATAAAGCATGAGGCATTAAGTAAGCAGCAGCTTCTTGCATACACATATCAGCAGTGCTATCAGCCTCTATTAAGCCTAATGTTCGTACAGCCTCTCTGAAAGTTTTGAAAGTTTCTCCATTGATTGTTTTTAAGTCTGTAAAAGATGTTGGTTTCCTAACATGCATTAATAGCAACTTCAAATAAAACTTTTCACCGTCTGAAGGACGACAATTAAAAATCCTACCAATGACCTCATGTTTCTTACGCGGTTCCCATTCTTTTGAATCACTGTGCCATGTAAAATATTCAGGAAACTCAACGTATAAACAATTCATTTTTTTAGAATATTCATTGTATTTATTCATGTAGAAAAATTGGGTTAGCATTGTTTTTTTATTTGTAGGGTTATTAGCAATGTTGTATAATGATTGATTAGCATGGAAAGTTATAACTTGTTCATTCTCTAGATGAATAGGTAAACATATTACTGATGGATACACATGGTTCAGATCAAATTTGAAAATTCGCCAAGCAGCTTCAGGAGGTGAAATCCATCTTGCAGTTTGAAACTGTTTGATTTCATCAACCACATGCTCTTTTCCATCTGTAGCTAGTGTATATAAAATTTTATCGTGTCCTTTGTAAATGTATTTTATAGCTTGGATTGTTGAGCATACTTCAACATTAATATGGCAATTAAATTTAGCCAATAGATATTGATTGTAAGGTACTACCACCGATTATCTAGTCGTGAACCCTAACAATAACAATATGGTTGTCATTTCTACGACGGTATATTGGATATGAATTTGTACCATATTTTGTATACTCTGAGAAGTCTTTAGGGTAATTAAATTTACAGGAATTTTTTTCCATACAAGGGCACGATGGATTAAGAAAACCACAAGGTCCATGAATCATATGCTTTACAACTAATGAAAGCAAATATGGTTGAGTTTGTGGATCAGGTAATTCGGCACTAACAACTCTATCAAATGCTTCTGGACAAAATAGTTTTGATGCCTGATTGAAAATAAGCAAAAAATGAGCATGTGGTAGACCTCTTTTTTGGAACTCTATCACATAAGTATAAGCAATAACATGACCACATATGTCTTTCTTGAACAATTCATCTTTTAAAACCTGAAGTTTTGCACGAAATATTCTAGTAATTAAGTCAGGCCTATTATGTATTTCATCAGAAGGTAGACATAGAGCTTTTATTTCTGGCCAATTTGGATTCGAAGTCATTGTCAAAAAAATATCAGGTTTCCCATAGCGTTGAACTAAATTTATCGCATCCATATATCTTCTACGCATATCTCTAGGACCTCCAATAAATGAAGTAGGTAACACTATGCGTTTTCCAATATCAGCACCCATTTCACATCCATGTGTTATACTATCTAGTAAACCACGATATGCTTCATTTCTTAAACGATTTTGCATGTTTGAAGTTTTAAAAAAGTCCAACCTCGATGTTTCAATTTTGATGTACATATCTACTATATATTGTTGTAGAAGCCTACCAGTATGTAACAAAAAAGATTTGTCGTTCTCTCTAATTTGTAATTTATAACAATAATATTCACGACATGACACTGTTGATCTTTGAGTGCTGTTTTTTTCCAAAGCTATATAAACAATAAAACAAATATGTAAGGACAACTGAATGTGAAGAATAAATTTCAAAATAGAAAANAAATCCCAAAAATCTTCAACTATATTTTTTGACACTGACCATGAAATCTTGAACCGGATGCGTATTAGCTCAAAATTTAAGGAAACCCTTATAGAAAAAATGATAAATATTTTAACGGTAAATCCTTATGCAAATTTTTTCCGAAGTCTTAATAGTATTGACAACCTACATGATTATAAAATCACTTTGCAAGCTGACCCTGCTATTGACCAACGAGTTTTTAATAAACCTACTGTATCTCAAGTTGCGGGAATATGGTTAGAATCTGATGAAAGCGAACAATATGCGAGTCAACATATACAAGTATATCAAAAAGATAGTCAGACACAGATAATTAAACATTACTTTGCTTGTTATNGATTTTTGGGATTTTCATGATTTGATGGTGTTAGTTGTCCTATGAAGTGATAAACTTGACCTTGTACACGAAAAGTATAAATTCCAGCATTTCTTTTAGCAAAAGATTTGTCACAATGTACTCCCATCGATGTGAATGCAAACATATTATTGTAACTACGAACACAATTATTGAATTCCTCAGCATTTTCAGCATTACCAAGATACAATTGTACCAGTTCGAAAGGCATTTCTGTCGACAAGAGATTTATTTCCCCTAATGAACAACAAAATGCAGGTGACTCTGAATAAATACGTTTAGCATCACAAAATGCACAATTTGGCACATCAGGTAGCAGATCTGGAGCTGTTGCTATAAATTTTAACGGGTCACCTTCGACATTTTGTGTCTCAAAAGTATCTAAAATTGGTATTTCGTTTTGTTTTGCTCATCGAGAATTTTTTGCTAATCTCCGTTCTTCTAGGCAGGCATATTTCCTTTTACGACATTTTCTTACACAACTGGCATCTAAATTACTGTTGATTTTGTTGTGTGACATTGCTGCTAATTTTATGAACTAAGAAGAAGAAAAATATGCAGATTAAATATTCCTAAATATAATGTTATGGAAAACTAAGAAAACGTGTACCTATATGCTAATTGAGTCGAGGAGCTGGCCATTTTTTCCCAGAGTATACCTCAGCGCATGCAGATCGTTTATGTTCACACAGTAAAGCGCAAATAACCTTGAGGGAAAAAAGTATAGCAATTAACGTAGGCAAATTCAACATAACCCAAATAACCTTGAGGGAAAATAAGTATTACAATTAACAGAGGCAAAGTCAGCATTTTAGTTTTACCAAAAGTGTTAACCAATATGTAAAAAAATATTTATTTTTGGGCGAGGTGTTTCGGCTAAGCATCTACTGAATCGTTGGAAGATTTAAGGGATTTTTTTGCATGTTTGTCGTTTGGATTATACTTCTTCTTTTCCTCTTGTTTTCTACGAGCACATTGTTTGTTGTCAAAGACCAATATTGTATATGATTTAGTTCGAAGACGGTTTAGTAGTGTTTATGCCCTTGTCAGTTTTGAAGGTGTTCTGGGAACCCTTAATTTGGAGCCAATCGAGGAAATAATATAGTTATATTGATTGAAAATATTATATTATCATTGTCTACACAAATAGTATTAATTTACTATAGTACAACAGTAGCTATTTTTCTGCTCAAAATTTAAGCTCTTTGAACAAATCTGAAGGATTGGAAAATATAATGAGGCTTTAGAAAAGTTTGAGTCAGTATTAGGTTCTGAACCAGAGGCAGAGGAATCTGTTGTAGCAAGTTGATGTAGCTAATGAGCTTTGGTAGTCCGAAGAAATTCACAAACCCAAAAAAAAAATCCCAAAGCTTGTTCCAGTTGATAACTTAATTCATTAGAAGGATCAAACCAAGAAGCTTAAAAAGAAACCCAATTGATAATGAGGGAAAAACAAGAACAAGCAAACATATGGAAGAAGCTTAAATGCCCAAACCAACAACCAGAACAAAAACAAACAACCCAAAAAGAAGAACAAGGAAATAAACCTGGGCAAAGCTTGAACCGAAGCAGCAGACGGTACGCCGCGAAACAAGACTGGAGCTGGAGAAGTTGTGAAGACGAAAGAGAGGAGATTACTGCACTTCCTTACACCGAGAAGCTTGAATGCCCAAACTAGAAATTAACACAAAAATAAGAATAAATGCCCAAATCAGAACCTAAAACAAAAAATAGAACGAAAGCACAAAATCCAAAAAGAAGAACAAGGAACAAACCTATACAAAGCTTGCACCGAAGCAACCTATACAAAGCTTGAACCGAAGCAGTGGACGGTCGCCGAGCGAAACAGCGGGCGGTCGCCGAGCGAAGCAGGAGTGCAACCGAAAACACAAAAAATAAAACGAACACAGAAAACCCAAAAAGAAGAAGAAGGAGACAAACCTAGACAAAGCTTGAACCTAAGCAACAGACGGTCGCCGAGCGAAGCAGCGGACGGTCGTCGAGCGAAGCAGGAGTAGAACCGAAGAAGTTGTGAGGACGAAAGAGAGGAGATTACTGCACTTCCTTCCACCGATTTATTACGAAAGAGAGGAGATTACTGCACTTCCTTCCACCGATTTACTACGCGAGATCTGTCCCTTGTTGCTGTGAAGAGGAGGTTGGGTAAATACCATTCAAGATCTGTTCGCGATGTGGGGAATCTAGAGATGTGAGAAAGCAATTTTATCGATGTGGAGATGGGCATGTCACACACGTGTATTTTGCTGCACCTGCAACCGGAAGGAAACTGGCCATATCGATGTGGAGATGGGCATGCCACACACGTATATTTTGCTTCACCTGCAACCAGAAGGAAACTGGCCATCACCAACTTTTTTCCTCTTTTAGTATAGGAGATAAGTATCTTAACTAAAATGGTTTATCTAATAACTAAAATTTCAAAAATTACTCCTATTTTTTAACACCCTAGCAGCGCCTAGGCAGGTGCTGGTCTGACGTCCAACTAGAGCCTAACGAATTTTTGAATATTGGATGAGATTATATGCGAATAAATCATCTTTGAACTGTTAAAATAATTTTATAGGACGTGGAATAAATTATGAATAAGCAATAACATGTTTACTTTAATTTATTAGTTTTGTGACTGAAATTACGATTAAGTGACAAATTACAAATTTACCATCTGAAAATGATAAATGATCTTATTTTTAGTTTGAATTTGTAAAATTGAGATTGTTATTTTTTATTGAATAATGTAAATTATTATTAATTCATATGCAAGTTATTTCATTAACCAAAAAATTTGTGTATCAATATTATTTATTTTTCAAAAAATAAATATTGATAAATTGAGTTAAAATATTTTTTCCATGAGAAAGGATAATTTGACGTATGATTCATCACATGAAACGTATTAAATAATATCTTAAATTATTTGATTTTTATTCATATTTTATAATTTTTTTAATGGGTTTTTCATATATTATTTTTTGGAATAAAGGATATTAATGTAATTTTTCTCATTGAAAAAAGTTTTAGTTAAAAATGATAATTTATCACATCTTTCAATTATGATAAATCATCAAGTTTTAAAGTCTAAATTAGACAAGCTCGGATGAATTTTATGAGTTAGTACAGACCATTAAAAACACGTAAACATGTGATTGATCTGATTATTGGTATAATCTTTATCTTTACCATAGCAAGTAAACACTGATCATCATAATTTTTTTCTCTGTCTTCACTACAACATTTTATGTTTGCGTCTAAATTTGATTCTTACAATCATTTTTTTCTCTATCTTCACTACAACAAAAATGGTTTTTCGCAGCGCACAAATTCTTTTTCCGCAGCGCACATTGCATTCTGCAAAGATGCAAGCCGTTGATTAAACCGTCGCTAAAATTAACCGTCGCTGATTTTAGCGACGGTTTTGATATATATTCCGTCGCTAAATATTCCGTCGTGCGGACGTGCAGCACCGTCCACGTGAGCAGCATCCACGCTTCGTAAGCGTGGATTGAGGTATTTTTGCACACTCTTTTTTTTAAATTATTTTTGAAATTAATTTTAAAAATTAAATTATTTTTTAAAAAAACCCAACGATCTATATATCTCGAAAACCTTCAAATATATATTTAGAATATTTTTTTTAAAATTTTGAACTTTAATTCCCTGAAAAATTATTCTGAATAATTACTTAAAATAAAGAAATGTAATTTAGCAAATACTGACATACATAAATGGATAAATTAATTATATATACATATATAAAAAGAGCTGCTTTGAATTTCCATCCCTATTTTTTTTGGGACATTGGAATCCACAACTAAGGGTGGGCACGGGTTGAGTTATTCCGATTTGGGTACTACCTGATTTTTTTTAAAACAAAATATTTGTAAATAATTTATTAAATTATATTTAGATTTGTTTAAAGTGAAATATACTTAAACCAACAAAAAATACAAAAATATTAATATATTAGCATCATTGACTAAAATAATACACAGATTTATTTTAATTAAATTTATAATATTATTTACCAGACAAAATAAAAAATAAATAAATCGGGTACTCGAACTAACGACATGATCAAACTCAGGTCGGATCAGGACCATAACTATTCGCCCCGAATGGCTACCCTTACCCGCAACAATTGTTTTTTTTGTTTTTTGTTTTTTTCATGTACATTGGATAAATTAATAGGCTAACACAGTAGCCTTAAAACCACATTAGACAAATTCTATGTGACAGACTTGTTCGAAAAAGTGTTGATAGTCGGAATCGAACTCTGGAACAAACCCATTATTTTCTTTCCGGGGCGTGCTAGATTTTATATGAAGAAAATTTATTGATAAAAAACGATGAATCAAGATACCGTTTATATTATGATAATATTTTATTCTCTTTGTATCTATGTTTTATAATTTTTTTTGAATGCCGAACTTATTAATAATGATAAGGAAAAAATCATACATTATAATATGAATATTAAAATTAATAAAAGCGTTAATTATATTTTAATAATTAAATTTGTTTTGGAAAAAAAAACAATTGTGTACAAAATTTATATGTGATTGAATATATATTTTTTGAGTAGAGTGAAGAATAAAATATTTATATTATTTTCATAATGTAGGGTATAATTTTAAAAGTATGTAATAAAATATTGCAAATCTGAAAGTTTTGTAAAAATATAACAATCCGTAAATCAAAAGTCTAAATTCAAATTTTTTTAATTGAATCCGTGACTGACTGTAACGAATTCAGAATCCGTGATAGGCTACCACAGATTCAATGAACCCTTGACAGTAGAATCTGTGACCGTGACCCATTCCTGCTCATAAATTGCACCGAAAGGTTTTTCGGCATTCCTTATGCACAACAATTTATTCGGCATTCCTTATGGTTCATTTGCGCAACAATTTATATTTTCCTCGCTTCGATTTTTCCGCAGATTTTTTTGTTAGTTATAATTCTTCTCAGTCCGACGTTGTGTTCATAATTTTTTGTTATCGAGAATCGTCAGGTGTTAATTTATTTTATTATTATTGAATTAATGTTGTTTTATAATGTATTTTTTATAAGAATGTTTAACATTGACATGTTATTATATTGTTCGTTGATTTTATCCGTGACTCTCATCTTCTTATAAATTGCGCCGAGTAATTGTGTCTGAGTATCAGAATTCATAATTTGATTCGGGAGAATTGTGTCGAATATCAGAATTCGAGACAATTGCGTCGAGTCTCAGTAATTTAGAATTTGATTTGGGAGAATTGTGTTGAGTATCATAATTCGAAAGAATTGCGCAGAGTCTCAGTCTAATCTCTGTTTTTTCTTTCTATATTGAATTTTTTTTTTGTATAATATTTCTCATAATGTTTATAATTTATTGCAGATATTAAACATCGTTCGTTGATTCGATTAAAAATTCCGTACAACCACATTTGAAAAATATATTATCAAGTTGATAATATAACATTCAGATTAAATTTTAAAAACATTCCAAATTTTAAATAACTAATTTATGTATCTACCTGCCCTTCTATCATCCTGTCAATCATATATCTCATTATACGAACTGAATGATGGACTTTGTGTGTCCAAGAGAATCAACGTCCCACTTGCAATTTATAAAAGTACACAATACAGTCATTAAAAGTACATACCAAAATAATAATACAAGTTAATTAATTCTGATTAGTACTATGCGTCGTATGGTAGGAATGGTAGACCCTGAAGCACATCTGCAGCCTGCTCTACTGACATAGATACTTGTTGCGCTCTATCAGGGCAAAGAAGAGTAATTCTAGACCATATCCAAATCTGCAATAACATACAACAGAAATTGTCAAATCATAAGAAAAATTAAGTACAACAAATATAATGACCGTAAGAATGTAAAAATACCTGCAATATCTGAACAGACCCACACAAATTGACCTTTAATCTCATTGATGTGTCGCACAACTCTCTGTAAAGATATGCCAACACAGCAGAACCCCAGCTAAACGTATTCACCATTTCTATGTCCTCAAGAAACTGCAAATACATAAGTTTCACAGCAGCACTTTCCGAGTCCGAAAACATACAGCCACCAATGATCATTAATGCAACACAAACGGGAATATTGTGACACATCCTCTTCGGTGCTGTGATTATTAATCATATTATTTAGGCAATGGTCTCGCAAAGCGGTCAAATAAAGGTGTGCACCTTTAATTTGAGAAGATATAGGTATAAAACCCAACCAAGTTGCGCAGCGCTGTTGTAATGTATGTTTGTCGTACGCGGTATCTACATCAGTGATGGGCATGCCATCAATATTCAACCCCCCAAATAAGGGCAACATCCTGTAGGGTGACTGTTGCCTCGCCAACTGTAAGGTGAAATGTGTGTGTCTCACAACGTCATCTCTCAACGATAGCTGTAAGCAAATGATTATCATAATTTTTAATAGGACTACAATGAATGACACCATAGAAATCCATGTGTGCTAGACATAGGCGGACACGGAAGTGAATCCCAGCATTATGCAATCTCAAAAGACATTTGTCAAACCGGCGTGGAGGAATTAGTGCATCCATGTTTTCAGTGTTGATATTATTTGATATGTGTTTACCACGCAAATACAACACATTATTCGTATTTTCAGCCATCTTGCAAACAAAAAATCATGATATAACAAATATTATATTTTTTATTAACAACATTTAACCACATATTTAATATTAAACGAAATTATTTTACATTTTCGGCTATAAATAATAAAATATAGATGCTGATGATGAATTGACAAATATGATAAAGGTGAATAAATTCTTTTAAAAATAAATAATAATTCATAATAAGTAAATAAACTAATTACTGTAAATGATTATATTATCTTTACTAAATAACAGTAACATATAATACTTCTTTAGTAGGACAATATTATATGATAATAATATTAAAGAATATTATTTAATGAATAATAAATAAATACTAAATCAAAAGTAATTTTGTTAATATTATTACATTAAGCTAATATTAATAATGTTAATTGTTTCAATAATAAAAATTTTATTTATTGGATTGTAGTAAAAATAATTCAAAAAAAATTTAAATTTCATTTAAGTATTAAAAGTGAAAGTATTAGAACTGAAAATCAGTATACCAAACCAAGTATTAATTAAATTTTCATTGTATAAATTAATGATACACGTACAGATAGTAAATGTTGAGTACTCTCTCCTAGGAAAATGTACCAAAAATAATTGCTCCAGCTTGTATTTTTCATATGTAATGTATATTATTTATTACGAGCGATTAATAAAAAATTCGGACTTCCATTTATACAAACTATCACTTAATAAATTTTATAACATAAATTTGACCCGACGACGCATCATGTACATAGATTGTGCAAGAATTCGTTAAAACGTGAGTAAGTTTGAAAATACCTTTACAAAGATAGAGTGAGTCTCATGTGAGACCTTTAAAACGTGAGTAAGTTTGAAAATACCTTTACGAAGAGAGAGTGAGTCTCATGTGAGACCTTCTCACGAATATTAATCTGTGAGACGGGTCAACCCTACCCATATTCACAATAAAAAGTAATACTCTTAGCATAAAAAGTAATACTTTTTCATGTATGATCCAAATAAAAGATCCGTCTCACAAATACGATCCGTGAGACCGTCTCACATAAGTTTTTGCCACAAAGATATTGGGACGTTTCAAATACTTTTACTAAATAATAGTAACATATGATATTTTTTAATGAGATAATATTATATGAAAATAATATTAAAGAATATTATTTAACGAATAATAAATAAATACTAAAACAAATTTAATTTTGTTATTATTATTACATTAAGCTAATTTTAATAATATTAATTGTTTCAATAATAAAATTCAGTCAATAAAATTTAGTTCAGTCAATCAACGAACAATAATAAATATAATGAATAAAAATAATAACGTTATCTCTTAAGATTCTCTCGTATGAAATAAATGACAAAATCAACGAACAATATAATAACATGTTAATGTTAAACATTCTTATAAAAAATACATTATAAAACAACATTAATTCAATAACTATAAAATAAATTAATACCTGACAATTCTCGATAACAAAAAAATTATGAACACAATGTCGGACCGAGAAGAATTATATCTAAGGAAAAATCGAAGCGAGGAAAATATAAATTGTTGCGCAAATGAATAAGAAGGAATGCCGAATAAATTGTTGCACAGAAGGAATGTTGAAGACTTAAACCTTTCAGTGCAATTTATTTCTAAGAATCTGTGATTTCATTAAATTCGAATGAATCTGTGACTTTATTATTTATTTATTTATTTTTAAAAAAATTTGAATCCGGACTTTTGATTTACGGATTGTTATATTTTTATAACACTTTTTGCAATATTTTATTACATACTTTTTAAAATTATATTATTTTTAAAAAAGACCTCATGTCTAAGCATATTATATATAAAAAAAAAGATTCATTTATTATTCAAATAGTGAAGATCAGTGTTGAAGATTGTAATTGGAATATTACTTACATAGATATTTTTCTATTTAAGTCATTTAAATTTAAATATCACCAGTTTATATTATATGAAACTATTTATTATTTTTTATAAGATGTAGTCATTATCAGAGCAACTAAATAACTATATTTTGATTTATAATAAAAACCTAATTTATAATATGATTATTACCTATCAATTACATAGTTTTCAACCTAATTTAAATTACTCCCGTTTTCTCCTTCCTAGGACTCCGAAGTTTGCTCGGCGAGTGTGTGAGAGAGCTGCAGTTTACGTAAGCGTGTGCGTGTGTGTGTGATAGATATAGAGGGAGAAGCGGCTGCAGTTTGGTTTTCCGATAACCGGAGTAAGTGCTCTTTGACATTGATTTCTCCGCTTTTTCGTTCTCTGGTATGGGGATTTTTAGCTGATTTTGTTTTGGAAATGACCGTGATGTGAATTTTACGTGTGACTGGTGTGTTTACTCCTGTTTGAATGGAGATTTTGTGTATTTTTGTTTCTGGCGTGATTTTTTCCCGTAGATCTGACTTCCAATGTTTGAGTTTTTTTAATCCTTTCTGTTTATTATTGGTGTTTCTTTTTGGGGGAGTGGCTGTATTTAATTGATTTGTGTTTTTTTTTGTTCGATTTGGATAAGGTCTTCAATTTTTTTATGTATTTTACCACGTTACAAGTGAGATATTTATACTTATAAATAAATAAATTTCTAGATTAGTTCAAGTTTGGCACTTTTAACTTTTTTCTTTGAAAAAAATGTGGTAGTGCGAACCTTCATTCTTTACAGATCCGCAAATTTAGGAAAATATGCATTATTTTTCTTTACGATGAGTAAAAAATATTGAAGAAATGGAAATTGAGGTCTGAGTGCAGAGTATTTATGTAGTTGATGGAAGGAAGAGGGGACAAAATTCACTTGGTTTTACTTATTTTGTGTTTTAAACTTGTGTTTTAGAGTTTTTCTTGTCTTCTGCAGCTTGTTAGCTTAGTCGTATCTTCATTGTCCGAAAAAGAGACTCCTGGAATTTAAGTTTAGATGTTCCCGAGTTTCCAAGATTTCAGCGGGTTGGAGAATAACGAATATTCTAGGTATTATGTGATTTGAGAGGAGATATCATCTGGGGTTAGAAAATACTAATATATATGGGTCAATTAATGGGCTTGTACAAGGACAAGCCATTGACTTAAAATGGGCATAGTCTATTGACTTAAAAATGAGTCCCTTGACTAAAATGAGTCCCTTGATTAAAATGGTCCATCTAATAAATAAAATTTCAAAAATCACTCCTAGTTTTTAACACCCCTAGCAGCGACTAGGTGAGCGCATTGTCCCTGCCTAGGCGCTTGTCTAACAGTCGACCAGAGCCTAACGAATTTTAGAACCTTGGATAAGATTATATGTGAGTAAATCATGTTTGAATTATTAAAATAATTTTATGGGACGTGGATAATGTACGAATAACCAATAACATGTTTAATTTAATTTATTAGTTTTGTGATTGAAATTACTATCAAGTAATGAATTGCAAATTTACTTTCTGATAATTGAAATAGATTAAACATGACCAGTGATCTATTTATATCTCGAAATCCTTCGAATATATATTTAAAATAATTTTTTTTATTTTGAACTTTAAATCTTTAATTCCCAGAAAAAATTATTCTGAATAAAATATAAATATTATATATTTTGAGCTTTTTATTTAATGAAATTGAATGAAATAGATTAAACTTGACCAATAGATTATTGGGCTTTGAGTGCTTCATTATTGGAATTTCATTGGCCTTATTATATACCTAACTGTTAGGGCCTTTGGTCCGGACTCATTGACCTCTGTGTTGAATCGCTTCTGTGGCAGGACGAAACCTCTCCGCCGCTATCACCCCTTTGCAGATCGTCGTACGGCCAGTTCTGTTAGAGTAGATGTCCTGCAAGTCAACTGTTGGATCTCGGTTTTCTACGTGCCCAAACGCAGCGGAAGTTTAAAATTTTTATTTTATTTTGAAAACAAAATAATTCTTTTGGACACTCGTATGGTTTTCAGGAATTAAACATGCATAGGATGTTTAAAACATTTAAACTTCCGCTGCGTTTGGGCACGTAGAAAACCGAGATCCAACAAGTTCTACCCATCACTTTTCTTCGTTGGTTCCAAATTGGGCTTCTTAGCGAAAATAGATGTAGTCAAGTAATTTTGTTTGTGAAGAAAATTATGAGACATTATCCACCAAAATCCGTGTGAAAGCTTGATTTTTTAACTATCAAGCTTTCTTTGCACATACAATAGCATTGTTGGTTTCTTTAGAGCATGGTGTGGATTGAAAATTTCACATATGGAATTTCAAAACCCATTTTTTTCCTCGTAAAAACTTTAACCAGTATCAAAGGTTTAAAGGGTTCTTCAGCGTACATGTTTGCATCTCAATCCACCTTGTTAGTTCTCGGATGAATATGAACTAATATGATCACGACGTAACCTTTGAAAGATCTAATGAAGGTTCTACGTGAGAGCAGAGTGCAATTGAAATTGATCGAAGAGTTATGACTATGTATTGGTTTATTTTTGCTTTTTTTTTTTTGTTGAATTGGCCTAGAATTTGTTTTCTTTCATTGTATGTGCAGTGTGCTAAATGTGCTATGCCTGTATAATTTATTTTTGGATTATTGCAAGGTGTGCCAAGAAAAGAGGTGTTATGAGCTTGTTTTGGGCTCATATGGTGTAGTTAAACTAAGAAGTGCTAGCTATATTTTGTATGTATCTCTCGATTTTCTCAAATTGATGAGGGCTCATCTCGAGTACCGCATGAGAACAATACAATAATGAAGATCACAAATATACATACCTTTAGGTTGTGCTTACTTGCTATGATAAAGATAAAATTATTCCAATAATCATATCAATCACATGTTTACTTGTTGTTAATGGTCTGTACTAACTCATCCAAACTTACCTAATTTATACTTTAAAACTTAATGATTTATCATAATTGAAAGATGATGTAAATAATCATTTTTTAACTAAAACTTTTTCCAATGAGAAAAATTGTATTAATATCATTTATTCTCCAAAATAACATATGAAAAACACATTAAAAAAAATATGAAATATGAATAAAAAATCAAATAATTTAAGATATTATTTAATACATTTCATTTGATGAATCATACATCAAATTATCCTTACTCGTGGAAAAAATATTTTAACTCAATTTATTAATATTTTTTTTGAAAAATAAATAATATTGATACCCAAAAGTTTTGGTGAATGAAAATAACTTGCATATGAATTAATAATAATTTACATTATTCAATAAAAATAACAGTATCAATTTTACAAATTCAAACTAAAAATAAGATCATTTATCATTTTCAGAGGGTAAATTTGTAATTCGTCAATTAATCGTAATTTCAATCACAAAAATAATAAATTAAATAAACATGTTATTGTTTATTCATACTTTATTCCACGTCCTATAAAATTATTTTAACAGTTCAAAGATGATTTATTCACATATAATTTCATCCAAGGTTTTAAAATTCGTTAGGCTCTAGTCGGGCATCGGACTAGCACCCATAGTTGTCAAGGCGCTAGGCGACGTCAAGGCGACGAGCCACTGCCTAGCGCCCGAACGCCTAGGCGACAAAAGGCGATCGCCTAGCCACGAGGCGATAATATAGAGAGAATGTATTATATATTTATGTTCTACTAAAAATCAACTATTAATAATAATGAACTATATGAAAACCTAAATATATAAAGCTTCAAGTTACAAAAAACAAAAATATCTCAATATTGTCGATAAATCAACACATTCAAATCTTATGCTAGACAATTTAATTTTTCCAAAACAATATAGACTCAGATCAATCACTTTCTAATTCAATCATTTCATCCATCCACATCACCATCCTCCACATTTTCATCAATGTCTGAATAATCATCTTTCAACACATCATCATCAAACTCTCCCTCGTCAGTAGATTGTTCATCTACTTCCATTGGTGATTGTAGAGCATGAGTAGTTTGGCTTGTCATCCGACCTCTTCGTCCTCCCCTACCTTTGCCTCTAGAAGTTGAAGCTCCCCTATAAGTAGGGTTCGAGGTCCGTTGTTGTCTAGTATGTCTGGTTTCTTCTTCTACTCCAACAGCCTCTGCTACAACGTTCCATGTCAAAATATCATCATCATCATCAAAAACAGGTTCCTCTCCAGCTTCCATCATTCCAATCAACCACTCATTATTACAATCATCAATATTCCTCAAAACTATAGGATCTCTTTTATCCTTCTTAGCCGCACGAGCCTTGAGTGTTTGATTGTACTTCACATATACCAAATCTCTTAGTTTCTTGTGATCGAGTCTATTCCTTTTCTTTGAATGTATCTGTGACACGAAACGAAACCATCATAAACTATAAATTGAAAAGAAAAGTGAAAGAAGTCATGTAATACCGTAATAGTATTTACTCACATGCTCAAATATGCTCCAATTCCTTTCACAACCCGAAGCACTACATGTGAGGCTAAGAACTTTGATAGCAAATTCTTTCAAATTTGGAGTACCATTGCCAAACATTTTCCACCAATCCGCTGAAAAAAAAATGTATCTCATCATTTTCATTTGATATTTAAGTATTTAACTTCTTGCAAAAAAAACACATACCAGGCGCCATTGGTTGGTCTTTATTATTCCTTGCTCTAATGGCAAATTCGTTGCCGAACAATGACTCCGAGTTCTTATATACCGGCAACTTCTCCATAATAATCTTATCCCTCACGTCATGGCTTGGAATCAATCTTTGTATGCATGCAAACAACCCATTTGTGACTTCTGCATCCGTCTCAACTTTCGGATTGTGATAGTAAAAATACGGGTTTAAGTAGTATCCTGCCGCGTGCAAAGGATGATGAAGCTGATTATCCCATCTAGCATCAATAAATTCTAACAACTTTTTTACATTTCTCTCTGTTGTTATCAAAGGACTTGAGAATTGTTTCTTTTGCTCTGTCCATAGCTTCATAGATATAACCCATCGCTGGCCTTGTTTCCTTGTCGGCAATGCGAAGAACCATCACTAGAGGACACATCACTTTAAGGGTGTATGTCACATTATTCCGAAATGAAGGCTTGAAAACAGTATCATTTGCCTTCTTACCCTTTATATCATTTGACCATTTACTTTCTATCCACTGTGTTGATATGAACATTCTCTTCAAAGCCTTTTGTCGTTTGTGGAGGCTTTGCAAAGTGAGAAATGTAGTAGCAAAACGGGTGACTCCATGTCTTGTCAGCTCTTTGTTTCCAGTAAATTCTCTCATCATGTGCAAAACACCTCCATGATTGTAAATGTAACCAACAAGAGCAATTGCTCTAGAAATAGTCTTCCGAACCACCTCAATTTTGCCAATATCCTCTAGCATCAAATCAATGCAATAAGCAGCACATGGAGTCCAAAACAAATTCGGTCTTTTTGCTTGTAGAAGTTTACATAAAAAAAAAAGAGTACAAAACAAAAAAGAATCAAATTATGTTATATGTAATATAATATCCAAGGAAATAAAATTTCAATACTTCACTTACCAGCTTAAACATAATTGCTGCCATTGTCTGTAATCACTTGCACGACATTTTTCTCTCCCACACGCTCTACAAATCTATCAAGCAACTCATATAAAAGGGTTCCTGTAACGCCCCAGATTCGACGACTGTCCTCACTGTACCATGACGAGTCTTTCCAGCGTGCTTATGTCCTCACTCATACGCATCCTAGGAAACTTCCCAAGAGGTCACCCATCCCAGAATTGCCCCAAGTCAAGCACGCTTAACTTTGGAGGTCTTATGTGATGAGCTACCGAAAAGAAGATGCACCTTCGTGATATGAGTAGTACAAATCAAATCTTTTAAGCTCTCTTCAACTGTACAGTCCATTACATTGAACAGTCTCGGAATCCCTCTCATTCCCGTGTGGGATCGGTTCATTCATGTTCCCTCAACCTAGAAGCCTGCCAGGAGCCGCTCATTGTCCATGCAACTGATGGCACCGGCGATCACCTCCCGCCCTCTTCGGCCCCGGGCCTCACAGTTCCACTCTTGACATGGGCGGATGCATCCACAGATTCCAAGAACATTGTTCCTTTGGGTGAATTAACCAAAAGTTGATCAATGTTCTATGCTTCCTATCAGTCCACCCATTAGACATAATTGAGCAACCATATTTCTCACATTCATCTCTGTTTTCTTTGAACAACTCATTTGTGTAGGCAATTTCTTTCTGTAAAAGTGGTACCCTCAATTCATGATAACTTGGTGGTTTCAAATTCGGCCCGTACTGACCTATGGCTTCAATCATTTCCTTGAAGCTATCTAAATGGGCAGCATTGAAAGAAATCGCAGCTATCTTTTGAACTGTTTGATTTCTAAGCTCTTTATCACAAGCATCTTTTATGTTTGTTTGTCTCAATTTCCCCCTTTTGGTTTTCTTCTTCGTGATAAAGAGATCCATCGACCCTTTAACACTGCCACTGCCACTGCCACTTCCACTTCCAGTTCCAGTCTCGTGTATGGAAGTCAAACTTCTCTTTTTGCTTGGTTGTACATCTTCTTCATCGTCTTCATCTTCATCGATATCAAGAAAGCAAAAATCTTGCTTCATTCCACCGCAAGCTCTCAATGTTTGCTTCTTCTTTTCATTCATATAATTCAACAGCTCATCACGGACACTTTGAGGACTTTCTTTGCATTTTCTGACATTTTTTGAATTCCCAGCAATATGTTGTTTGGCTCGAAAAATTCCTCCATTGGACGTGAAGCCACAAAACCTAAACGTCACACTATTAGTATCATTTGGATTTTTCAAATAACAATGCTTCCAACCGGGGTCTCTCTTATTATCCCCATCTGGTTGTGTTTTTTCTGATTGAGGATAAGAAGCCATAATTAGATATCTGCTGCAGACAAGAACAACTCCAAGTTACTTGAAACAGAAGCCTGCGCAGACAAGGATACTTGATTTTTGTTTGGCAGTATTACTTGAAAGTTGAAAGTTGAAACAGAAGCCTGCGCAGAGTTGATACTTGATAATAGTCAATAGAATACGATTATCAGTTTATGGCTTCATGGAAATTGGCTATATCAAAAAATCGATTTATGGGCCATGGCAATTGGTTATATGCGCATAGTTGCAGACAAGATAAAAGGAAAACAGAACACAAAAATAGGCAGAGAAGATTACAAGAACACATAACCTGGTCCAGGAGCCTTCAATCGGCAGAGAATAACAGGTCCAGGAAGCTTCAATCTTCAATCGGCAGACAGAGCATGGTGCGCAGAAGCTTCAATCGGCAGGGGTTGATAATAGAATACGTATCGACATGCAAAACTAGGCAATTTTTTTAAAATAAATTACTTATGGGCTGAAATTAGTTATGGGCTTATTTAGTTGGGCTTTGGGTCATTAAAAAATAAAGGAGAAGCCTGCTTATGAGATGCGCACAGGTTGCTGCAAAGAGGCGATTCGCCTGGAACGCCGCAATTCGCCTGGAACGCCCATCGCCTGGAGAAAGGCGGTTTGAAGGCGCTAAAGGCGCTCGCCCAGTCATGCACGTCGCCTGGTTGTCAACTAAGGCGCTGAAGCTCCGCCTAGCGCCTGAGGCGCACCTAGGAGGCGCGCCTTTGACAACTATGCTAGCACCTTGGCCGCCTAGGCTGGGACCAAGCGTCCGCCTAGGCGCTGCTAGGGATGATAAAAAATATGAGTAATTTTTGAAATTTAAGTTATTAGATAGATCGTTTTAATTAAGAGGCTCATTTTAGTCAAGTGACCTTTTTTTTTAAGTCAATAGATTATGCCCATTTTTAACCAGTTTTAAGTCAATGGGCTTGTCTCTATTTTCCAGCCCGTTGAAATCTTGGAAACTCCTGAATACCGCTGCCGCCACGGTTGTAACAGGTGAAATTGCACTTACCTAGACTACTTCCTCGATCTACCACCCTGAGGTCGTCTAGGCTGTGCGGTTGGCCGCCGCCTAGGACGATATTTAGAACACTGATCTCATCTCACTAAGTAACCGCAACCTTGAAGTTTAATCTAAGAGTTTAAGACTCTAAAATTAATTATCCGGTAATTTGACTTAATTTAGAATAATTATTGTATCATTAAAATAAAATAATTATTTATGCAAAATAAATTAGAAAAATGTGATAAAAATATGTATTTTTGAATATTGAGAATTTAAACCATATTAAATACATATTAGATCTAAAATAACAAGCGCTTATTAATATACACTCAACCCTTTTCCAGTCGCCTCTTGATTCCAGCCATATCCTTCTTTTTTTCTCGTTGTGGCCGCAGGTTTTGTCGGAAAGTGGGCGCCGACCCACCCTAGCCCAACCCAATCTTGCCAAAGCGATGCAAGTGGACGCCGACCGTAGCCCAATTGTGCTTGGCCGACACTCGTTTGTGTGTATTTGAGTTTGTTGAGATCGTAATTTGAGTTATTTTTTTATGAATTGTTGTCCGAGTTTTTAGGTATATTTTTAAACGTTTTTACGTTGCTTTTGATAATAAATTTTTAATTGCATGTTAATTAAATGTGATTGGAGTAAGTGGCCTCACAAAGAGGAATCTAAATCTATGAGAGGTTCTTATTGAGTTGTATCTTAAGTTTAACACTTATCTTTTTGCATGAAGGTGGATCGTCATGGTGGGTTTTAAGAATAGATACATGTTCATGGAGGTATTTCTTGATCCTAATAAAGATCTTATGTTGGATGAACCCATTATAATCACTCAATTCAATCTATCAAAAGCAATCAAAGATAGCATTCAAGCGAACTTTGGCGAATGTGGTCTAGCATTGTCTCAGAATTCTTTTCAAGGTGTCTGCTCTTCCTTTGTTTTTTTCAGTTCATGAATGAACATTAGCTGTGATTATTATATCTTTAGTTTACAGGCCTGTGACTTGCCATCTTCAAGCCTGATATGTTTTTGTTATTCTGCAGTGAAGTATGTGAATCCAATTACGAAAGTCTGCATTTTTAGAACTTCCAGAGAGGAGTACCAGAAGGTTTGGGCTGCGACGACGATGGTTAAGAGTATAGGAAACTGTCCGGTGGTTTTCAACTTGCTTGATTTAAGTGGTAAGTTGTGAATCCATTATCTTCTGAATATAACGGTGTGTCCTATAATGTCTGGGGGTATTCAAAATATGTTAATTTTGTGATTAGAAGAGTACGGTCGATCTGAATGCACCATATTATACTTGCATAAACCTTTATTCAATTTTCGTCTCCATTAGGAAGCATCAGGGCCTGCAAAAACATTGCTTTAAAGTGCGATGAATTGAAGTTTGAACAATATAAATTATCGGCCGGTGATCGCTTGACTGCTGATGTCCACCGACATATGCAAAACTGCCTGGAGAAAATCAGAGTTTTGGAGCACTGACACCGAGTGTTGGCAACTGAAGATTCTCTTTATTTTGTTCCTTCCGTGGAGGTTCTTCCATAGCCTTTGATTTTAATGCAAAGCAAGTTATGATATTTATTTAGCCCTTATTTGGTGAATTTAGGTACTGACATCAATTTTGAATTTTGTAATCAACTGGAAAGAGCTAAACTTCATTGATTGTTTAATGCTGCAGAGATCACAAACTAAATCGAGTCGAATTGATTATGCCAAACATTTCTCCCAAAAATTACAATCACAACGCTATGCTAGGGAATTCAAGCTTATTAACACTTGAACCGATGAACATTTAGATGCATTTTTCCAGTATATAAGTGGATTGCAGTATTAAAAAAACAATATCAAAATGGCCCCTTCACAAAATACAGGAGTCTAGACGTATTAATAATCAGTCTGCCATTTACACCACCTTTTTTCTTCTAATTCAAATTTCAAGCACAAAATTACATTTGAATCATCATATCCAATGAGAATACATTCAAAGGACCTCTGTACTCATGTCAAACTAGACCGTAAAACAATCAATACAACTAACAAATTAGAAATTACACATATACCACATCGGAGTTGCACAAAGCAGTCTCTTACATTAATTCACTGAAGAACACTGCATCGGAAAATTCCAACACCACATATTGGTAACATGGCTGCAATTAGAAAACGATGTTACTCTCGAGTGCGAGCAAGCCAAAGAGAGCTAAGAGCTCTAAGCCGAGAGAAATAGTCGCTAATAGCAAGGAGGGCACGAGCTGACTGGCGAGTTGTCAGTATACGATGCATTTGTTGGAGAGTTTATTGCCGCGATTTGTCAGCCTGAAACCAACAATCACGTTGCTTAAACGCTAAGTTGTTGAAGACTGTCACCTTACAAGCATATTTGTACAAAGACTACAGCAAAATAACTAACTTATTTTGCTGGTCATTTAAATAATTTCGTCCTCATTATCCATGCATAAAGTGCGATAAACTTTATGTTAGGTCAACAGATAGATAAATAGATCCAAAGATAGGTTTTATAAAACTATACTGTATTTTTGTCCTACACATTCTCCTATTTACCTAAATAAGATTGCAAAAGCAATAGCCATGCATGCAGCATGATAAAAGTTTAATGTTCTTAGTAGAAGTATATAACAAATCAAACCTGACGAATGAAGCCCTCGAGAGTTCCCAACTTTCCCATGGACACGGCCATTTGAACCCATGTAGTTGGCAACGTTTCCGGATGAACTCGATGGGCAGAGAGAACCGGCTGACATCTCTGCCAAGGACTGCTGCAATGCCTCCATTCCCTGTGACAATGCATCTTCTGCCTGTTGAGAAGACTGTTGCAAATTGTTCATGGCCAATAACTGCTGCTCGGTTAATGGTTCCAAATGATTTATAAGAAGCTGGAACCAGGAGGGCCAATACTCATAATCTAGAACAACCTATAAGATGATTTCTCATTTCTATTTAGGCATATTTTATCTTCTTCTTATGTTCTTAAACTTGTGCTTTGAAGTAAATGTATATTCGTCTTTTTTGAAATTTTAATCATTTTTTCGATGCGACACTGATTTGACACCACTGTCATGCTGACTTGTAAAATTCCACGTAAATACTTCTGATGAAAAAGAAAAATATAGGACTAAGACTGAAATTTGACAACTTAGATGACCAAAACCGCAAATAAATAAACATAGATGATTAAAATTTCATTTTTCCTGATAAAGCACGATAATATACATAGTTAAGGTATAAAACCAAATGCTTGTCACTTTAATTAAATATATAGCAGATGTCTACACAATTATGATATAGAACCAAATGTTTGTCATTTTAATTAAAGTAGCATATGATAACTTGCAAACTAAATCTTCTAAACCAGACAGTGGTCCAGCGACTCTTGTTAATCGATGTTCCACATAGTCAGTATGAAAGGAGAAGAGGGCAATTCTTTCTCCCTAAACAGATATCCTACCAACCAGGTATTAAGCAAATACTGAATGGAGATGTATTTATATATTTTTCGGGAAAACACACCAAAATGAATTAAAGCTCCAGGCATTTACAAGGAGGGATTCAGTACAAATGAAAATCTGCTTAATGATGAAACTAGGGGGATACGCGAAAAACTAAAATAAATCAATGTGACACCTTAAGAAGTTCAGATGAACGGAAACCACCAAGCCAAAGGAAACACCTTTCAGCAGGTGTCTTCCATATGCCTGACAAAATATGAAAGACGTCGGTCGTTGCAGCATCCCCTTTTATCCTAAAAATGTCATCATATTATGTAGTGATTCCCTCCACTATTACGCGAAGTTCACCATTGCCAGCATGTGAATTGACAGCACATCTAAGCTCACTAATCCGCCAGCTGTGGTCCTTCAGCCACCGTGCATATTCAACATCAAAGGTCAAACACACCTAGAAACATGAGATTAATATTTTCACGAAACTAAAAGTTGCTCAAAGAACGAGACAAAAAACACAGAACAAAGATTCAGCCTAATATGTTCCGAATCCAGCCACTGAGCAAGCGATTACATTTTTTTCACACCATCTATCTACGAAATCAAAAGGTGGTAGAATTCCATATTTTGGTTGCTTTGATTAAATTGCTTTTCTTTTGGTATTTATAATCTCAAACCTTTTGATCATTCTCCTATGTCAATACTCATTTTCCACATTTTTAGTGATGATATACCCACTTCCCCTTTTAAAAAAAAATGATACAACCCTCTTGAGTTATTTCCTTTTTCTTCTTCAGCAACATGAAAGCATTTAGCAGAAAACACTTCAATAGATTTGAATGAAACACCTCCCTAAGCATCAGAGACCAATATGAGATGATCACTCCGTTTCCTCCAATTGATTGGGCTTGATCTCCTGAACTTGAAATAAATACCCCCTTCAACAAACGAAAACTCATTCACTAAGTAAAAAAAAAGGCGACCTAGAAAAAACTGAAAGCATATATAAAATGAACAAAAGAAGACAGGAAAAACCTGCCGCCTAGCTCGCTGGAGCTCTTGCTCAAGTTGTGTCAAATTCATTTGCTGCTTTCTAGTTGTTGAACACAGGCCTATATGCCAATATAAAGAAAAAAGAGACAAACAGATGTAAGATAATGTTAAAGTCGACATGTGAAACATATTGATCATATTACATCAGCAGAGGATGGCACTCATATGCCAATACGAAGAACAAATCTTTAACTTTTTAATATTCCAACTGCTGTATCAAAATGCAACAAAAGGATGCTAGACAGACAAAATATTGGTTCATTAATATGTACAAACTGACCACCAAATCTGGAAATTACATACCAAAATGCCACGGGAATCCAAGTAATTACATCCGACCACACTACTGGGAGGAGTCATTTACCACTTGTAATTTAAAATTTTATACAAAGACAACCCAGTTATGCAGCTTATGACCAGAGGTTAGTAATAGAAGAGAACTACCTAAGACAAAAGGAACATTTGAAGCAAAAAATGAGATGCAAATGATTCGCTTACTAAAATATATACAATCTTTTCAAATCTTGCATCATATCTTCTCGTATCAATAAATATAATATGTTTTTGTACATTTTTAACAATCAAAAGATACATATACAACAAAATATCTCCTTCAATTATCTCCTTATCTCCAAACTTTTCAAATCAATATTTTAAATTTTCTTATCAAAATAACTTTAAAAATTAAGCCAACAAAAAGTAACATCTAACAGTTTCTAAAAAAACTTGTCACCATTTCCCTTAAGATATCTCTTGTTGCAAAAACAAACATAATTAATGCATAGTTTATTTATGAACATCAAGAATTGTGAGTCGAGTAGTGGCACATCTGTTGTTGACATTATATTATATGGTTACCATTATTTGATAATAAAATACGCATAAAACCGTCATCAATATTATGTATAATAATAGTTAATTCTCACATATTTCAGTTGTTAGCATATATTCGAAAAAGAGCTAAATAAATCAAAGTATTTGTGAGCCATAAGTCCGACGAAAATCTTTTTTGGAACAAGAAAAACATTCTCCAACCGTAATAACTACCTTCTAAAAAAAGGCCTCCAACTTTCCAAACAATATGCCAGCCGAAAAGATCGTCCACTTATATAAACTCCACCCTCTCCTTTTTCAAGATTCAGCCTCAATATCGAAAAACAAGGAAAAAGAAGTGCATTAAAGTAAGCAAAAGCTTTTTGTGCACCAACCTCTTTGCTCGTTTAGCTCAATCGTCCCACCAAACCTGATAATAATCATGGGAGGCTGCACGAGCAAACCCAAGGACTTGGATACCAAGGAGGCATCCGCCCCTGTTGAAGCACCTGCCTCTGCTGAGGCCCCGGCTGTCCCAGAAAAGGCTGAGGCCGAGGCTGTTCCAGAGGTAATTCTTAATCTACATGGATCATGTCACTTACTTTTAAGAGTATCTCATGGCTAGTTTTTTATTTTGCTTTGCGATAACCGAGCCGAGATTTGCTTTTGGAGGGAAGCTAGAATTCTATATCAGGCTCGAAACACATTTGTACATTGTGTATCATAAAATCATTCAAATGCCAAAGAAAATATATTGAGGATGGTGCTTCCACCTCCACCTCTGTTGATCACAGACATGAGAGATATTCTGTACCTTCCTCTTTATCATTAAATTACTGTCTCTTAGTCCTCCTGTTTTTTGCGTTGATTTACGTAGGAAAACAAAGATGGAGATGAGAAAAAGGAAGAAACTTTGGTAGATCTGTCTGAACCAGCTCCAGAAGCCACCAAGGAGGAGACAGTAGCAACCGAGGCTGTCGCCGTGGAGGAAAAGAAAGAGGAAGCAACAACTGAGGAAGCTGCCCCAAAATCTGAGAACTAAAGTGATGAAAAACCAGTAGTTAAAGCTTAAATATATCGATTAAATAATAAATAATAATAATGAGGGTTAGGAATGATTCTGTATTGCGATATTTATCATTAGGTGAAATAAATTCATAGAGGCTCAAGGAATAAAGCTGTACCGGCAGAAGAATTATGGCAGTTATCTGAATTCATTTGAGAGTTTTTTTGGGTCTTCTACAGCTTGTTAGCTTAGTTGTATCTTCATTTTCGGAAAAACAGACCTGTGGAATTTGAGTTTAGATGTTCCAGAGTCTCTCTGCGTCTCTCCATCCAATTTGACACGTCATCTTGTTTTGGATGTGCAGAACTCTTTTATAATTCGGGGTTCGGAGGAAATAAAGCAATGAAGGTATTTGGCAAATCTATGGTTGCTGTTCCTACAAATGTTATTTATTTGTTGAGTATTCTGGGCCAAGATGGGCCAAATTCTGTTCAAAATTGTGACTGGAAATGTGAAAATGAACATGTTTGTGGGAACATTTACCGCTGCAGAATAACTGGGCTGACACATATTTGTGGCAAAAACTGTAACCAAAGAATTTTGTATGATAACCATAGCTCCCTCTGCAGAGTGAGCAAGCAGTCTTTGACTCCAGTTGAGCAACAGGCTGTGAAAGGTGTTAAGAGGAACCTCGATGCTGAGAATGGTCCCACAGAGAGCTGCACTTTTAAGCGCAGAAGGGATGCACAGTGTCATCCCTCCCCTTTTGAGAGATCATTTTCTGCTGTTAGTCCCATCTGCAGCCAGATTGGTGAAGGCATGGATATGAGCTAGATGTTATAACTGATAGTTTGAATCAGTCGTCGTCATTTTTGCCCTTCAAGTTTAGTTCCACTAGAACAAGTTATGAACCAAGGAACTCATTGAGTACTTCAGTGGCTGAACTTACTCTCTGTCCTCCTTTATGTTGGAAAACTTTAATGTTTATTTCCTCAATTGAACTGTAGCTGTTCCAATTCATAAGACTCGGTATCCTAGGAAATTAATGATCCTATATGTATATGGACTTATTTTGGCTTTTGAGCTGCTTTTTGTGTGTATCACAGCTTGCAGTTTGACGAGAATGATTTCTATTAGTGTTCTTTGCATTTCTATTTGATCCTGCACCGCTAACTGTGATTATAATTGCTCATCTTTCTTTCTCTTACTTGTGCTGCGTTGTCAGTAATGTGTTTGTGGATCATTTCTTTTGTTTCTTCCTTTCCCAGTTCATTTATTTCCTTAATAATATTCAGATGCATATTCTCATATATGTTTTATCTGCTGTTTGTTTCTATTTGGTTTTGCATTTTAGCTTTACGACAAACTTATTATTTCGAATTCACTGTGGATCATTGATATTTTTTACACAGGTTGATTTCTTTTCTGTTTAGGAGGAAGGAATTTGTATTTTTTTTTCCACTGGAAGGACATCTGATTTACCTTTTTTTGGTTTTCCCTTGTATTGCAGGTCAAGGAGCTAAAACATATACCGCACAGGAGAGTTTCATACATAATTTCCGTCTTGATGAATGACTAAATATGAGTAATGTGCTTCCTATCTTGAGAAGGTTCTAATTCATTTCCCTTTCTTTTGTCGTGCAGGAGAAACAATATTTCTCTTCCATGAATTGCGGTTCAAGAGCATGTGGGGCTTTGCCTGTCAATCTATTACTCCAAGCAAGAGCAGGCTTTTCAGCTTGTGGATCCATTCAAGGACTTTACTAACGTATAGAGTTTCCTTTACTTTGAGGACTCACTTCATACATTCCAACACGATGGCAAGTAATGTTAGATTTTTTCTCAAAAAAACATGTTTTCACGTATATATGAACATGATATAATATGCGGAAGCGGATCGAGAATTACCTCCGGCCATTAAAAATTTGTTGAAACTTTCTGATTTCTTTTCGATTGAAGCCTTCTGAACACTTCAACACTCCTTTAGATGGTGTATTTTCTGTATGAGATTGTGTGTTTAGGGACCTCAATGCCTTCGGTATTTATAGGCACACTCATACCATCACCGAGTGTTTTGGGAGCTCGAGATTCAAACCAAATTTGTATACGCATCTCAATTTTCAAAATTTGAGGCTGCCGTGTACAAATTTTTTCAACAATTGTTGGCAATGACCGTCGTCATTTTCAACACGTTTAATTTACGGGTCACAATTTTCTTACATTCTCACACTTGACCCGTATATCTCATTTATCATAGGAGAAATTAAAATACATGAATCATGGTGATATGTAAACTAAAAACGATTATTATCTTCCATGTATTACAATGTATTATATCTCTCAAATAACTTGATGAATAAACCCTATGTTTATTCGAGGTCCAAATATTTTTCATGTTAACTGAATATGTACATAACTGAATATGAAAAATATCATAACTTAATGAGTTTCATTAAATTTGTTCTTACAACAAAATTACATAAAGGAAGTAAGTCACATTCTTTCTGTATGATCCTTGAATTTCAATGGTGGCATGCCTTTAGTAAAAGGATCCGCAATCATCAATTCAGTGCTAATGTGCTCGATAAGTAACTTCTTATCTTTAACACGTTCTCGTATGGCTAAATACTTAATGTCGATGTGCTTGCTTCGACTACCACTTTTGTTATTTTTAGCCATAAAAATAGCAGCTGAATTGTCACAATATATTCTTAATAGCCTAAATATAGAATCCATAACTCTAAGCCCCGAAATGAAACTCTTCAACCATACACCATGTGAGGTTGCCTCAAAACAAGATACGAACTCAGCTTCCATAGTGGAAGTAGCAGTCAATGTCTGCTTTGCACTTTTCCAAGATACAGCTCCACCAGCTAGCATGAAAATATATCCTGAAGTGGATTTTTTTGAATCAATGCATCCAGCGTAGTCTGAATCAGAGTAGCCAATTACTTTCAAATTCTCAGTTCGTCTGAACATAAGCATATAATCTTTGGTCGCTTGAAGGTACCTCATGACTTTCTTTGCAGCTTTCCAATGGTCTAAACCTGGATTACTCTGATATCTTCCCAACATCCCAACAACAAATGCTATGTCATGTCTAGTGCAAACCTGAGCATACATTAAGCTTCCGACAGCAGAAGCATAAGGAATGTTTTTCATTTGTTCCCGCTCTAGATTATTCTTTGGGCATTGGCTCAAATTGAATTTATCGCCTTTCACAACGGGAGCTATACTTGGTGAACAATCTTTCATCCGATATCTCTCTAAAACTTTGTTGATATAGGTTTCTTGAGACAGACCTATAATTCCTCGAATTCTTTCTCTATGTATCTTAATGCCAATGACATAAGATGCATCACCCATATCTTTCATATCAAAGTTTCTAGAAAGGAATTGTTTCACCTCATATAACAGACCCTTATCATTGGTTGCAAGTAATATATCATCAACATATAGAATAAGGAAACAAATCTTGCTCCCACTAACCTTCTGGTATATACATTGATCCATGGGGTTCTCAACAAATCCGAATGAAGAGATAACATCATGAAATTTTAAATACCATTGACGGGAAGCTTGTTTCAATCCATATATAGATTTCTTAAGTTTACAAACCAATTGCTCACCATTACTAGAGAAGAATCCTTCAGGTTGTTTCATATATACCTCTTCCTCTAGTTCTCCATTGAGAAAAGCTGTTTTCACATCCATTTGTTGTAAATCTAAGTCAAAATGTGCCACTAATTCTAGAATGATACGAAGAAAATCTTTCTTAGATACAGGAGAAAAAGTCTCCTTATAATCGATTCCTTCCTGCTGAGTGAATCCTTTAGCAACGAGTCTTGCTTTATACCTTTCAATGTGCCTAATGAGTATTTCTTTGTTTTGAAAACCCATTTACATCCAATGGCTTTTACACTATCAGGCAACTGAACAAGATCCCAGACTCCATTAACTGCCATAGAATTCATCTCTTCTTTCATAGCATTAAACCATAGTTTTGACTCATTACAACTCATGGCTTGTGAAAACGTTTCAGGATCATTTTCGGCTCCGATGTTAAAATCTGATTCTTGTAAATACACAACATAATCACTGGATATTGTTGATCTTCTTATTCTAGTAGATCTCTTAAGGTTGTTTGGTTGATCAACAATTTCTTGTTGTTCCTCATTAACAACTTGATCTGCTGGATTTTCATCAGCGATTTGTGGAATTTCAGTAACTGGTTGTCTAACACTCATTTGGTCTTGAGGAGTGTGAATAACGACCAATCTGTCATTTGAATAAGAGGGTTGTGCATTAATGTGATCATTCTCAAAAACTATGTCATGATCACTCCCACTAATTAAGTCATTTTCAAAAAAATTTGCATTTCCTGATTCCACAATTCTAGTGTTGTGAGATGGACAATAGAATCTGTACCCTTTGGATTTTTCGACATACCCAATGAAATATCCACTTATAGTTCTTGGGTCCAGTTTCTTTTCATGTGGGTTGTAAACTCTTATTTCTGAAGGACAGCCCCAAACGCGTATATGTTGCAAACTCGGTTTCCAACCTTTAAATAACTCAAATGGCGTCTTTGGAACAGCCTTAGTTGGAACTCGGTTTAATATATACACAGCTGTCTTAAGAGCTTCAGTCCACAAGGATTTAGGAAGTTTAGAGCTACTAAACATGCTCCTCACCATGTCCAATAATGTTCGATTTCTCCTCTCAGCTACGCCATTTTGGTCCGGAGAACCAGGCATAGTATATTGGGCAACAATCCCATGTTCCTGGAGAAACTTTGCAAACGGACCAGGTGCCTGTCCATTCTCAGTGTATCTACCGTAATATTCTTCACCTCTATCAGTTCTCACAATCTTAATATGTTTTCCACATTGCTTCTCCACTTCAGCCTTAAAAACCTTAAAGGCTTCTAGTGCTTCGTTTTTGTTATGAAGCGTGTAGATATACATGTATCGTGAGTAATCATCAATGAAAGAGATGAAGTATTTCGGACTTTGCATGTCCATATCTGGACAACAAATATCTGAATGTATGATTTCTAATATTTCTGTACTCCTCTTGGCACCCTTTTTAGACTTATTGGTCTGCTTTCCCTTAATGCAGTCCACACAAGTCTCAAAATTAGTAAAATCTAAAGTACCGAGTACTCCATCATTTACTAATCTTTTAATTCTCTCTATGGAGATGTGTCACAATCTCCTGTGCCACAATATTGAGGAATCTTCATTTATAACACATCTTTTAATACCTCCTTGAACATGCATAGTGGTGTTATTATTTTGTAAATAAATAGAGAAAAGACCATTAACCATTGTACCATTTCCAATAAGATTTGATTTATAAAACAAATTTATTGATTTATCCAAAAACTGAAATGAATAATCAAGGGGTACAAGTTTTGAAACTGAAATTAAATTCCTAGAAAAACTAGGAACATAAAATGTCTTTTCCAATTTTAAAATAAAACCACTATCCAATATAAGACAGCAAGTCCCAATAGCCTCCACATGCGAAAACATCTTGTTTCCTGAATAGATGCTCCGCTAATTTCCTATTGGCTTCCTTAGGTTTTGCATACCCTGTAAGGTATTTGTAACATGGATTGTAGAACCAGAATGAATCCACCATGTGTTATAAATCATATCAACCATATTAGATTCATAACAGACAAATGAAGTAGGAATACCTTTCTTTTCAAGTCAGTCCTTAAATTTATTGCAATCCTTCTTTATGTGCCCCGTCTTTTTACAGAAGAAACACTTGGATTCTTTCTTTATGTCAGGTTGTGGTGGAATTATTCCTTTCCCTTTTCCTTTGACTTTGGCTTGCTTCTTATACTTTCCTTGTGTGGTCATAAACACATTATCACTTGTTTCCATCAATAGCCTTCCTTCCTCTTGAACACACATGGTCATTAATTCATTAATTGACCATTTATCTTTATGTGTGTTATAGGAAATTTTGAAAGGTCCATATTGCTGTGGAAGAGTGCATAAAATGTAGTGCACAAGAAAAGTCTCAGACATTTCCACTTCAAGTGTCTTGAGCCGAGCCGATATGTCCCGCATCTTCATGATGTGCTCTCGCACACCTCTCACACTGGTGAGCCTTAAAGAAGAGAATTCCATAATTAGGGTACTTGCTAGTGCTTTATCTGAAGACTGAAATTGTTCATCAATAGCCTTCAGTAATTCTCTGACATTATTATGCTGATCGACAGAACCACGCATACCAGCAGAGATTTTGGTCTTTATGAACATTACGCAGAGTCGATTAGATCGCTCCCATTTTTCATAAAGATCAACATCATCAGGAATGCTGTTTTCAGTAATAGCAGATCGTTCGTCTTTCCGTATAGCATAATCAATATCCATCCACCCTAATTGAAGAAGAATTCTTTCTTTCCATATTTTATAGTTATCGCCCTTTAGTTCGGGAATGTCACATTTCATATCAGAAAAACTCGCAGGTTGCATAACTGCAAAAAATATCATATGCTTAAAATTTTTAGACAATATCATGTTTTACCAATGTAATTCATGTTTTAAAAATCTAGTGACATAAAATTTGCATGTGGGCTAAAATTTTAATTCAATAAGATTTTTCTGTAACTTTATGATAAAACTATCCAAATGTATTTTACTTAACTCTTGTGGGTAAATTAAGAAAAATATAATTTAATATTTTAACCTAATTAGTTATATAAATATAATAAAAATCCCTGTGGGGTAAATTTTATTATGTTTATATAATTAATTACAATTGATGTCCATTATGTGATCCAAATCCACTTAATGCATAATTTTTCATAATTAAGGATGCTGTGGCTATTCCTCAATTATTTAAAAGTATACGGTTCACTGGAAAAAATTTTGGCTTTACTTAATGCTTTATAAAATAATTATTTCGCAATTAACATTTTCCAAGAGTGCTCCCAGGAAAGATAGGTAGTGCTAAGGCCCTTTAAATACCCAACTCATAGACAGAGCAACGTTCCTCAGGGAGACCAGTGGCTAGTCAAGGCAATTTAAACCGATCTATGAAGAACTCCCTCAGATCATGTTTTCTTACGTCACCTTATAATTATTATTCAACTTAATTATTCACATTTATGTGAATCTTTATAAGCCAAAATTTTTCACTAAATAACTTTATATTCACATTTTTACTTAATATGAACAAATATTTTCCCCATCAGTTTTTCTCTTCAATCAGAGTAGTGATAAAGTGAGGATCACAAAAATGTGGGCTCCTCATCAGTTTTTCTCTTTTATTAGAGTAATGATAAAGTGAGGTTATTTGTTCATTTGTGAATATCTGAAATATTTTATTTTGTAATATTATATTCACATCTTACTTGATATGTTCATTTTAAATTATAAACAACTTAATATAATTTAATATGAACACAATGTGAATATTGATGTACCAATTATTTTGCAATATTATTTGCATTTTAAATTGCAAACATAATATTAAATTTGCATGTACACATCAAACACTTATCCATAATATTTGACATTTTATTGAATATGCAAAAATAATTTCTAAACATGTATTAGAAATTACTTCGAACTTGAAATTATTTTAATGTGTACAAATTATTTGACCAAATGTTATATGTACCGAATTATACATATAACTTAATAACATATTAATCATTATTTATTTATTTATTATTATTATAATAATAATAATAATTAATGTGGGGCCCACATCATTTATTTTGACAATACAATTCTCGACAATTTGAAAGAAAAATGGAAGAGTGAATTAAAGAAACTTAAATGTGTGTAGTTGAATGTCGTAGGAACCCATCAATTTCACATTGATCAACAATTAAATATCTACATGCACAATTGCATTATTTGAAGTTTCATCTTCATAATCTCAGAAAGTTTTCTGCAACTTTCCTCCCGAAAAAAAATTTCTTATTTAATATAAAAATTCAAGAATCGATTATAATTTTCAAGACTTCAAAGAAGAACTCCAAGATTGCAACCGAGAACAAGTAAGCTTCTTATACAAAACTTCGAAAGAAATTTTATGATAATCGCTTATTTTCAGAAAACAAATTTTCAAGGTAGAGGTATCACGGCTCTGATACAGAATGTTAGATTTTTTCTCAAAAAAACATGTTTTCACGTATATATGAACATGATATTATATGCGGAAACGGATCGAGAATTACCTCCGGCCATTAAAAATTTGTTAAAGCTTTCTGATTTCTTTTCGATTGAAGCCTTCTAAACACTTCAACACTCCTTTAGATGGTGTATTTTCTGTATGAGATTGTGTGTTTAGGGACCTCAATGCCTTCGGTATTTATAGGCACACTCATACCATCACCGAGTGTTTTGGGAGCTCGAGATTCAAACCAAATTTGTATACGCATCTCAATTTTCAAAATTTGAGGCTGTCGTGTACAAATTTTTTCAACAATTGTTGGCAATGACCGTCGTCATTTTCAACACGTTTAATTTACGGGTCATAATTTTCTTATAAGTACTCCCATTATATGATGATGTTCATATGTCCGAGCTATGCCATTCACCTGTGACAAACATTCCAACATGGAAAGTACGTGTGCTCCCCAATATACGATGAAGATGTTCATCTGTCCGAGCCATGCCACTCATGACTCACCTGTCACAAACATTCCAACATGGCAAGTACGTGTGCTCCCCATTGTATGATGATGTTCATTTGGCCGAGCTATGTCATTCACCTGTTATAAACATTCCAACAACATGGCAAGTACATGTGCTCTCCCATTATATGATGACCGAGCTATGCCATTCAGCTGTCACAAAACTGTGAAAGGAATTTCAGCTCCAGAGTCATATGCTTCTGTTTGCCTTGAAGCCATCCTTTAGCTTAGCAATGTGACTTATTTGGTTGCTATCCTGTTACCACCTCTTTCTTTGTGAACCCCTATCGGGCCTCCAGACACTGGCTTTTTTATGGCTCTGGAAATTAAATGGGGATGATGCTTCGATCACGTATCAGGAAGCAAATGCGATAACAACTCTGTAGCTCTAGAATGGTCTAGGATTACATGTGATGACTGATACCTGGTTACCTTGATTACATATTTAAACTTCGTAATTTTAGCTGAGTATCCATGTTTGTCTCTCATGATCTTGACAAGGAAATGTTAATCATCTTTTTTTTTAGTATTTTCTAGGCTATCGTGTACGTGTTCTGAATTTGAACTTTGAATTTGTCTCCATCTTTGGTTCCCTGCATCTTATTAAAAAGGGCATCTTTATCCGAATCCATTAAACATTTCTCAAGTTGGCTTAATTTTAATACGTTGTGTTCTGCACTCGTTATTAGTTTAGTAGGCTGACGTTATTTGTTACATTTAAATATGGTGTATCCCGTAGTGTGCCATATCTTTATTGTTTAACAAATTTACTAATTTGATACTGCGGATGTTGAGTTGCCGGGAACCAACTTCTCTGCCCGATTGAAACGAGTATCTCTGAATGATTGGTTCAATTTTCACCTAACGTAGAAGTTGTGTTGTGTCATCATTAAATGATGAGATATTAAATCTACATGTGTTGTGTCATCATTAAATTTTGAGATATTAAAATGGGTGGAGTAAAAATCCATGTAGTTGTAGAAACTATTGGCACCTACATATTTTATATCGGGTGGTCTGTCTGTAAATTTGCTATACTAGTGATTTTCTGTACACAGAAAGTGGTTTTCCGATATAGCGAGGAAATTTTTGTCCCACTGCAGTCATGGGGACAAAACTGTTCTGAGTTTGTTGAATGTCTACAAAAATTCCTCTGTATTTATGATCTAGCAGGGAATATTAGGGTAGCCTTTTCAACGGGTATACCCTATGCATTTTACCCAAGATGTTCCAAGTATATTCCTATCTCCATTTTTATTTCTTATTTCAGAGGTTGCTTCCCACACAGTCCATTCAAGACAAAAGAAAAGAAATGCTAAACCCAAATTCTGAATATTGCGGCTGATTAATTCTGCAAAGCAACGTAATGATTTATGATTTTGCTTGTCGAAGTTCCTCCGTTGAATTCTTGATCATGGTACGATACAAATATGTAGCCGGCCTATTTTCCACTTCTCATGGCATCTTGCAAGCTTCTCACTTCTTTCATCATCTTTTCCTTCTTCATGGACTCTTTCTCTTGCATCTTTACACTCGTTAACAATTGCCCTTTCACGATTTGGCCAGGGACTCTAGCTGGTTCAGGTACCCCACAGCTTCCAGCCACAGGGTTTCAGTTGGATTCAGGCCAGGGTATCGGCATTCCAAGCATTCCGGGATGGTCTGGTCGAATCTGGGCTAGGACTGGCTGCATATTTGATGAAACAGGTACTGGGTCCTGCGAGACTGGAGACTGTGGAGGAAGACTGGAATGTGATGGCCTTGGAGCCACACCACCGGCTTCATTATTTGAGATAACCCTCGGAGTCGGAGAAGACAGAGATTTCTACGATGTTAGCATCGTTGATGGATACAACCTGCCATTAGTTGCTGCACCAAGAGGGTTTCAAATCGGATGCAACGCCACAGGCTGTCTAGCAGATATAAATATGGGTAATTATGAATTTAGCTATCCGATTGCCTGAAAGGAACTTTTGGTTTATTGGTTGAAATATGAAAACCATTAGTGGCCCATTTCCCATATACTAAACTTTGTGCAACTAAATGTTTTCTATCATTTATCTTGGTTAAAAACTCTACACTGGAATGAACTGATTATCAGGTTGTCCTAAAGAACTTCAAGTGATTGGCAGTAATGAAGATGGAAGGGTTGTGGCTTGTAGGAGCGCATGTGACGCGTTCAGGCTAGACGAGTATTGTTGCAGTGGAGAGTATGCAAATCCGTCGACATGCAGGCCATCTTTCTATTCGGGGATATTCAAGAGAGCCTGTCCTAGAGCTTATAGCTATGCTTTCGATGATGGAACCAGCACCTTCACATGCAAAGCTTTGGAATATGCCATCATATTCTGCCCTAATAATGGGTAATGGATGCTTACGTTAAATCGACCCCCTGAGTTTTTTATTCTTGTGGGTTCAAAATTTTAGTGGATGCTGTATATATATCTTGAAGAATACAGCACCTAGCATTTGCTAAAGAATGTATTGTCTTTTTGATGCAGGATGAGGAGGATCGATGGCGAATCGACGGCTCCACGAATTGGAGAAGGAGATCATGGGAAGATTTCAAGAATGTCTTCATCTTCAACCAAGCTATTACCCTTCCAAATCTTAACAATATCTGTTCTTGTCTCTGCTTTTCATATGTAATAGCATGTCATACCTCTGTACTGCAACAGTCAAAAAATTACATGAAAAATATATGTACTTTCAGTTGTAATTTGATTTAAAAAATATCATTAAATCAATCAAGACACATTTGAATATCCAGATCGAAAATAAAAAAGAAAAAGAAAAATATGTTTTAAACCCAAAACAAAAAAAATTTGGATTTCTCAATCCATGAATTTAAGAAATAACTAACCATATGTTCCTTTTACAAATTAATAGGAGCCTCTGAGTTGAGTACTAAAGGATGTGAGGCAGAAAGGTTCAATGGTCATATAAGCAATATAATGAAATCCAGCAGATGGAGCTGATCGTCCCAATCAATTTTTAATTATCCGTAGCTGGGCGGGCTAACTTACCAGTACCACATTTATTTTAAAAAATTAATATTTTTATTAATTATTAAACAATCAATTTTTTCCTTCTATCCCCTGGTTCCCACCCCATGTAACGTTCATGGTAATTTAATATACAAATTATTGAGATGGTTGAAAATAAAGAGTTGCAATTATTGAAGGTTGAAAATAAGAGTTGTAAATATTGAAAATTAATATGTGATGATATATTTATTTTTGGATTATTTTCAAAGAAATTCTATAATTATGTCTCTCAATTTGTGAAGAAGAATACAATTGAGTAGAAATTTTTTTATAAAGTGTGTAGTTTGATATATTTTGAGAGTTTGAGATTTTTAGTTTTTACTGTAAATTTTTACTTTTATCACGTTATCAACACGATACTCGAAGGTTCGGTTCTCCATATTTTTCCAAGGTCCAAAACATTAAAAAAAAGATAACAATATTCAAAAGTAAGAATATTTATTTTACTGTTTATTTATTTTTATTGTGTATATATTTAATATATAATATCATGTTATTATATAAAAAGAGTTTATGATACCTCATTATAATAACGTGATTGATTATATTATTATACTGCTTATATAATTTTATTGTGTTATTATTTATTTATTGAATATATATATTTGAATAATATCATGTTATTATATAAAAGGAGTCTATAACATCTCATTATAATAACGTGATGTGATTATTTCACTGTTTATATATTTTTATTGTGTTATATAATAATTATATATATATTTGTATAATATCACAGTATTATATAAAAGAATTATCTGACACCTCATTATAATATTGTGATGTGATATACATAATTATTTAAACATGATTAACATTATATACATCATATTATTACCATAAAATTTACATATACATACAATTATTTTTTTATTTTGTAACAGTCATAAACGGTAATAAATGGTTAGTTTTTACACTATAAATATGGTTTCACAAATACATTCAATCACTCCAAACTTACTCTTCCTCCCCTAAAAATTTTCTTCATCAAAATTTTCGAAGAAGAAGATGATGACTCTTTCAAGATTATTTTGTATAATTATTTTGGTTGCTATACTTACTAGTCTTGTATTTATCGGTGAATATCCACCTCACATTTTTTTTTTATTTTTAAGAATGCTTGTACTTATAATTTATGTAGATCCCAAAATCAATACACGTAAAACCTATGTATTTATTTAATTGTTAAATCATTTAATTGATTTTAAAATGATTTTAGTGATGCATGATTTATGAAATTACATTATTTTAATTATTTATGTTTATGCGATGCAAGTTAAAATGTTTTCTTGAGTTTCATGTTTCAGACGATCATTCGATGCGGGATCGAAGAAAAGAGACCGACAACGATTTTGACGATTTTAAAATGTGGTATTTTATTTTAAGTTAGGATTGTGGTATTTTTTAATGATTTATTTTTTTTTTTTTATCTTTTTTAAAACTTAATTTAATTATTAAGTGATTCTATGATTTTAAACTTTTGAAGCTGTGTCACTTGTGCATTTTATTTTTAATGAGAGGATTTTATAAAAAAAATTATTGTGATTTAACATTTAATTACATGTTAATTATTTATTAAGCAAAATTTTATCCCCTAATTACCTAAACACTCGCACACACTCCTACACACACCATCGATTTTTAATATACACACACACCCAAATCCCTTTGGCTTCCATTTCATTTTCTAAGAAAGAAAAAAGTTAGGGTTCTAGAGCTTCAGCAGCCGCCCCTTCCTCTTCAAATTTTTCCAGCAATTCACGTTGATTTTGTTGAAAGAAATCGAGCCACAAATCGTTCCAGATCAACTCTCGCATCTTTCCCGTTTCGGTATCTTCGTTTCAGTATTTTTAAAGATCAAGGCATGTATATTCTTTCGTTTTTGCATCGATCTTGTCATAGTATATGTCTTGATGTTTATTGTGTGTAAAAATTCATGTATGTTGTGCAAACATTTGAGCAAAAATGTTTTGAAACGATTTTGGATCTCAAACATGAGTCTGCCGTCATTTCGAGTACTGTGAATTTTAAGAAAAATTTTTGGAAAAACTTTCAACATATAAAACGTAGCACTTTTCAATACCTTCGATTTGACAATAAATTCGTAATTTTTGGATATGAAAATGAAGGAGTTATGATCATTCTCGTGTGACTGATCAGTTTCAAAAATTTTCGTGCAGGCCGACGCTCGGGCGCGAGATCTTACCGCTCGAGCACCAGACCTTCTGGACGGGGCGCGCTCGAGCGGTAAGATTTTACCGCCCGAGCTCCAAGCTCTCTGAAAAAAAAATTTAAATTTTTGTCTTGGGCAGGCGTGCATAATGTATTAGTTTGTTTGACGTGCAAAGAAAATATTTTATGTTTTTGAGGTATGCTAATTGTCTTGAGACCAAATAATAACAGGTTTGGAAGTCAGTGAACATGGCCGAGGACCTCTCCACCCCGATAAAGTATGATCGGGTTTAGATCAGGATTGGAAAGCGGTAAATTATGACCAATGATCAATCCACCCGATAAAGTATGACCGGGTATCTCATGTATGTGGTAGTGGACATCCCTACCAACCCAGTACTGTGGTTTAGTCTAATCAGACGTATTTATATATGGGTCACTTGCTTTGAAACATATCTTGTTGGAACATTTCTGAAAGGGATCGATTTTAGGTGTTCGAAATCGCAACGGAAGCACAAAATTGTTTTCTAAACATGAAAATCGAAATTTTGAGAAAAATTTGAACACCATTGTACTAGTGTGTAACATATACTAAACACCTTTGTCATACATAGGGTGTTAAGAAATTTTATCTATCAACCTCTTAAGGTTGATGATGGCTCCAACTAAAGTGTAAACACTTTAGCTCTTGTATGGTAGACAATCTTCAAGCTTCCCTTTGAACACTTCTTGTTCAAAATCAAGCCCACCACTTGCAAGCTAGAACCTCCTTACACTTGCACTAGAAAATGTAAGGATTTTTCTTTGAGAAGTATTTTGTTTTCAACAACTTGAAGAACAAAATGAGAGAAGAATTTTTGGAGAGAAATTAGTGTGAAGTTTCGGCCAAGAGAGTGTAATGGGAGAGTGAAGTGTTGTCTTGGTGCTTGAAAAAGTTGAGACTACTTTTTGTATGCCATGCAATATTTTAATCAAAAGTATTCCCCAACTCTTCACCTCCCTAGCATGCAAAACCTAGTCTGCTTGTAACATTTACAAAGGGCCCATGGACTTTTAATTTAATTGTCTCAAACATATTTGAGCCCAATTAGACTTTACTTGATTTTACTCAAGCACACTAGTTAAATAATTATTTCCAATTGGGCTCTACAAGGCCCAATGTTATTTAATTAATTCAACACTTGAATTAATTTAATTATTTAGACTCTACTAGGTCCACTAGTGTTTAATTAATTCAACACTTGAATTAATTTAATTTAGTCTATAATAATGTTTATGAAAATCACAATTTTCAAATATATTATTCACTTGGCCTACTTTTAATTTAGGAACACATTCATAAATTAAAAATTACATTTCTCTCATAGAAGTCTTACTTCTATTTTTCTTTACGCTTATAAACTCATTTATAAGCCGTTCAACACATTGAACTATTTTAACTTCTCAACGGGATCTAGAAAGCTAGCACTTGTGTGGCCCTCAATGGTTCATTGATACAACTAGCCGTGGGTTCACATCTCCATGTGATTCGGACTAAACATGTCCTTATATGAGCATACCCCAATTGCTCCATTCTTACTTATCAACTCCTTGATAACAAGAATGTCAGAACTCAAGTCTGATAGTACCCAACCAATCATGTTAAACGCCTAGCAGCATCGCTTACATGATTCCCTAGGTATCAAATGATAGTGCCTGCAAGAACCATTCAATTATGGTTAGCGTACAGTACGGTCCCTTCAACTCATATATCCCGACCGATTCGACAACCATTGGTTTATCGAGAGTTGTCAATGAATCGATACTATGTGTCATGTCGTAGTTGCATCGATGGTGTAATCTAAGAAACCCCTTTCATAATTACCACCATACTCTGATCAGAGATTTCAAACTACATATACATGAAAAACACATAGGATATCCATACCCGTAGGTAAGCGGTGAATCCCCGACTACAATGCATCGACTCCTATATGTTTCGACAGAACACCCAACCTTGCCACCTGATGACCCCATGAGAGTCGGTAAACAAGTCAAAGTGTAATTCTAGCACATAGAGTCTCAATGTTGTCCCGGGTCATAAGGACTAATGGTGTACAACCATAAACTAGGACTTTTCCACTCGATAAGTGAGAACCACTTGGAAAGTCCTTTAATGGAGGGTTGTTCAGTGCACTCTACCAGGAGCACCTATCTGCATGCTCGGACATCACAATGTCCCCTACCAATGAAACATGGTACTCACATCGCAGATACTAGTCTCAAGCTCGAGCGGCCTATATCCTTCTTAGCGGCGGCTGAATCGACTAGGAACCGTTTAGAATATACAGTATTCCAAATATGAGTTTCATGATACTCATCATATGAGCATCTCATATTCTTTCTACTATTTGTATATTCAAGGGCTTTATCTATGCAACTAGCATGGGTATACAGATAAAGATGTGCCAAAACAATAATTTCAAATATTATTAAAATAAAGATTGCTTATACATAGAGTTTCATTGTGAACACTCGGCCAACACTTGGCTCGACGTGCACCTACTCTAACAATCTCCCACTTGCACTAGAGCCAACTACCCATATACTTCAAACCAATTGATTCGCGATGCATCTCGAATAATGGTTCAGGTAAAGGCTTAGCTAGTGGATCAGCAACATTATCTGCGGAGCCGACTTAGTCGATAGACACTTCTCTTTCCACAATCTCTCCGAGGATGTGGTACTTTCTCAATACTTGTTTGGATTTCTGATGAGACCTTGGCTCCTTTGCCTGAGCTATGGCTCCCGTGTTTCACAAAACACCGGGATAGGAGCAACTCCATTAGGAATGACGTCCAACGCTTGGACGAAATTCCTTATCCAAACAGCCTCCTTTGCTGCATCCGATGCAGCAATGTATTCGGCCTCAGTGGTGGAATCCGCAGTACTGTCTCGCTTGGAACTCTTCCAAGAGACAGCAGCACCAATGAGCATGAATACGAACCTAGAGGTTGACTTTGAGTCATCGATATCGCTTTGGAAGCTAGAGTCGGTATAGCCTTCCAATTTCAGTTCTCCACCCCATAGACCAATAACAACTTACTGGTCCTTCTCAATTACTTGAGGATGTCTTTCACAGTTTTCAAGTGTGGAAGACCAGGGTTCGATTGATATCTATACACTACACTTAGTGCTAAAACCACGTCAGGACGTGTAGATATCATCCCATACATGATGCTACCAATCGCAGATGCATAAGGAATGCTCGTCATCGCCGCTATCTCTGCATCAGTCTTGGGAGACATAGACTTGGATAGGGACACGCCATGACACATTGGTAGATGTCCTCTCTTGGACTCATCCATCGAGAACCGCTTCACGATGGTATCAATGTATGTGGACTGGGTGAGACCAAGCAATCTTTTTGATCTATCTCTATAGATCTGTATTCCCAATACAAAAGATGCTTCACCCAAGTCCTGCATCGAGAACTTACTTGCTAACCATATCTTAGTTGATTGCAACATCCCTACATCATTCCCAATGAGTAGAATGTCATCAACATAAAGTACAAGGAACGTCACATCACTCCCACTGACCTTCTTATACACACAGGGTTCCTCAGGATTCTTAGCAAAACCAAACTCTTTGATTGTACTATCGAATCTGAGGTTCCAACTCCTAGATGCCTGCTTTAGATCATAAATAGATCTTTGAAGTTTGCATATCATATGCTCACTTCCGATAGATGTAAACCCTTCGAGTTGAGACATGTACATCTCTTCCTTAATATCCCCATTAAGAAAGGCTGTCTTAACATCCATCTGCCATATCTCATAGTCATACCATGCAGTTATAGCTAGCAAAATCCTTATGGACTTGAACATTGCAACTGGAGAAAAGGTTTCCTCAAAGTCAACTCCTTGTCTTTGAGTATATCCTTTTGCCACCAATCGCGCCTTGAAGGTCAATACCTTCCCATCCGCCGCAAGTTTCCTCTTGTAAATCCATTTACACCCTATGGGAACAATTCCCTCAGGTGGATCCACGAGATTCCACACTTTGTTCGAATGCATGGAATTCATCTCAGATTCCATCGCTTCAAGCCATTTGGATGAATCGACATTAGATAACGCTTCCTTGAAGGTCATTGGATCATATCCATGGTTAGGCTCATCATGGCCCTCTTCAAGAAGCAGACCATACCTCATAGGTGGTCTCGAGACTCTCTCGGATCTTCTAGGAGCTTGTATCTCCTCTCTTGGCACTTCGGGTGTGGGTTCTATAATTGTGGGTGTCTCTCGAACCTCTTCGAGTTCTATCATCTCCCCTTTTATATTCAATAGAAATTCCTTTTTCAAAAAGGTTGCATTCCTAGAAACAAACACCTTTGTTTCTTGGGGATGATAGAAATAATATCCAACTGAATTCCTTGGATATCCCACAAAGTAACATAAAATGGATCGACTATCCAATTTATCTCCCACAAAATGCTTCACATAAGCAGGGCACCCCCATATTCTAAGATAAGAATATTTGGGTGGCTTACCCATCCATATCTCATATGGTGTCTTGTCAACTGTGTCACGCCCCGTGTCCGAAGCGTCGGTGACATCCGGCATTGTTTAACAATTACATTGAAAACAATAAAGCCTCGTATCAAATCAACCAGTCTTTTTCATAAAATAATATTGTCTTTACAATGACAATGGAAACGAAGATTACATCAAAGTTTTTAGAAACGAAATAAAACGAAACAATAACTTGAAAATTGTCCTCGATCACTGATTCACCAACCCTAGAACGCTTCCTGCTCCTCCTCATTTACTTGCTCTTCGTCCTTATCTGAAATTGGTAAGGGGTGAGTGTTTTGGGTAAACACTCAGCAAGTAGGGGGTCGATCGATTTTCAATGATACATATAGATCTTAATCTTTAAAACATTTCTTTAACCAACTTTCAAAGCTTATAACGGTTAACTTATCATATCGGAACAAACAAATAGGAGACAGATAATTTATAACAGATCAGATTTTACAGAATGATTCAGAAACAGATCAAATCAGAACAAATACAGAACACTGTTACTCATCTCATTTCCATGGTCAAATTGTCCCCAATATGTTAGTCCTCTAAGGGGTGAGGCCAGAACATGGTTATATACCCACCAATGGGGGCCAGAACAGAACATGGTTTTGTACCCACTAATGGGGGCCAGAACAGAACTACAATTCTCGTCCCATTTCAATTTCGAATCGTAACAGTGCAAACAGACTTCAGATTTTTAACGAACAGAACTTATCAGAATTTCAGACAGATACAGCGGAATCAAAGAATTCGATGAACAGAAGAATGCATATTATCGATCGAATATTTAAAAATAACTCATAAGGGTTTTCGAAAATTTGGACACACATAATAATATGTCATGTCATTCATATACAAGATTTAAAAATACAAAAGAATACTTAGTCAAAAGCCCACTTACAATTTCTTATACGAAGCTTTCTTTTAAAATTTTGGCAGCACTTCGGCGTAACTTTGACAATTAAGATCTTCGGTCGAGCAGCACTTGGATGTAATTCCAACAAATACTGTCTTCACTCTGACAGCACTTCGACGCAGAATTCAGCACTTGAACCGCACGAGCATCCTTCCTTGCTCTTTGGTCGAAAATATGGGAGAGTGAGGGGAAGGGAAAAATCGAAATTCAACTTGGTTTTTATTTATTTATTTTTTTTTGGGGTGGTCTAGCAATGTATGGGATCACCTATTTATAGATGTCTTGGTGACCTTCCTCCTCCCCCCTCATTCACGCCAACTTGGGCTCCAAGAAGCCTTAAATGTGGCTTAAGCTCCATCCAAAGCACCAAAGGTCACATTCTTGCATAATAATGTTGTCCTAACCCAAAGCTCCTCCTGCAGCTCCTTCATGGATTAACTCAAAAGTCATCTCCTGCATATTTAATTTGTCCAAACCTTTAGCTCAACCTTTATCTCCCTTTTTGATCTTGTTAGGACAAACTTGGTTGAGCTTCTTTGAGCTGAAAGTTCACGTCCTTGAGCTGGGGTTTTACTCCTCGAGTGACAAATCTTCGATGGATGCGGTTATTTGCAGCTTGGCCTCCCGTTGAGCCAATTCCCGAGCTTTGAAGCTATTGATTTGCTTCAGATTGAAAATTCCGGGTTCTCACATCCCTCCCTCCTTATTGAAAGTTTCGTCCTCGAAACTTGGATCAGCTTGAACTGTTGAATAAATAAGGGTATTGTGAGCGCATCTTTTCTTCAAGTTCCCAAGTGACTTCCCTTTCGGTATGATTTGACCACTGTACTTTGACATATAGGATGGTCCGTTGTCTCAACACTTGGTCTTTTGTGTCCACTATCCGAATAGGGACTTCTTCATATGTGAGTTCCTCATTCAGATTACCTTCGATCATTAGTGGTGTAACTTTAAGTACATGGCTCGGGTCCGGGACATATTTCCGTAGTTGTGAGATGTGGAAGACATTATGTACCCTGGACATCTCAGGTGGTAAAGCCAGTCGATAAGCTAAAGTTCCCACCTTCTCCAGTATCTCGAACGGTCCCACATATCTCGGATTTAACTTCCCAGATTTACTGAACCGTACCACTCCTTTCATTGGTGAGATCTTGACATAAGCCTTTTCTCCGATCTCTAGTTCTAGTGGTCTTCTTTGCAAATCAGCCCAACTTTTCTGTCTGTCCTGAGCTGCCTTGAGTCTTTCTTTGATTATGGCCACTTTATCAACAGTTATTTCAATAAGCTCTGGCCCGGTAATAGCTTTTTCTCCGACTTCATCCCAGTATAAGGGCGATCTACATTTTCGACCATATAATGCCTCGTACGGAGCCATTTCGATGCTACTGTGGTAGCTGTTATTGTAGGCAAACTCTATCAACGATAACTGCTCACTCCAATTTCCATGAAAATCCAATGCACATGCCCTTAACATGTCTTCAAGGGTCTGAATTGTCCTCTCAGTTTGGCCATCAGTGTGAGGATGATAGGCTGTGCTGAGTGTAACTTTGGTTCCCATGGCCTTTTGAAAACTTTTCCAAAATCTTGACACGAATCTTGGATCTCTATCAGACAATATACTTGCCGGTACTCCATGCAGTCTTACTATATTATCCATATACAGGGTAGCTAACTTATCCAAGTTATAATTCATCCGTACTAGCAAGAAATGTGCAGACTTGGTCAATCTGTCAATGATTACCCAGATACCATCGTGACCCTGCCTTGATCTTGGTAGTCCTACAACAAAATCCATGGAGATGTTATCCCACTTCCATTTCGGTATTTCTAATGGTTGTAACAGTCCTCCAGGCCTTTGATGTTCTGCCTTGACTTGCTGACAGACTAAACACCTTGCAACAAAGACAGCTACGTCTTTCTTCATACCGTTCCACCAGTAATTATTCTTCAGGTCTCTATACATCTTGGTACTCCCTGGATGCACTGAAAATCTTGATTTATGCGCCTCGGCCATTATCTCTTCTCGAATTCCATCGATGTTTGGCACATACAATCGTCCTTTCATCCAGAGAACACCTTTTTCATCAATTTGAAATTCTGGCATCTTTCCTTCCTGAATTTGTTCCTTTATCTTGAAGGTCGTGGAGTCTTGACTTTGCTTTAATTTGATGGTTTCTTGGAGACCTGGCTGCACTGATAGTGATGATAGGCTCACCTTTCCAGGGTTCCTCCGGCTCAATGCATCTGCCACTTTATTTGCTTTACCCGGGTGATAACTGATTACCAAATCATAATCTTTGAGAAGTTCCATCCACCTTCTTTGCCTCATATTTAATTTCTTTTGGGTGAAAATGTACTTGAGGCTCTGGTGATCAGTAAAAACTTCGCATTTTACTCCATAAAGGTAGTGCCTCCAGATTTTAAGCGCGAATACTACTGCGGCTAATTCCAAGTCATGAGTGGGGTAATTCTGCTCATATGGTTTTAGTTGCCGTGAGGCATAAGCGATTACTTGACCTTCTTGCATGAGCACGCACCCTAATCCTCCCTTTGAAGCGTCACTGTAAACAGTGAAATTCTTTCCATCTTCGGGAAGAATTAATACTGGTGTGGATGCGAGTTTTGTCTTCAGGGTTTCAAAACTCTTTTCACAAGCTTCATTCCAAATGAATTTCGAATTTTTCTGAGTAAGTTTGGTGAGTGGACTGGCTATCGAAGAAAATCCTTCCACAAATTTTCTATAGTAACCAGCTAATCCCAGAAAACTCCTTACTTCAGTCACTGTCTTTGGTTGTGGCCAATCCTTGATTGCTTCTACCTTCCTAGGATCTACTGACACCCCTAACTCAGAAATTATGTGACCTAGGAACGCCACACTTTTTAGCCAAAATTCACACTTCTTGAATTTGGCGTATAGTTCCTTTTCTCGCAGTGTTTGCAAAGTGAGACGCAGGTGTTCTCTGTGCTCTTCTTCACTTGGTGAATATACGAGTATATCATCTATGAAAACAACCACAAACTTGTCGAGGTATGGTTTGAATACCCGATTCATCAGATCCATGAATGCTGCAGGAGCATTTGTTAGACCAAAAGGCATTACGGTAAATTCGTAATGTCCATATCTTGTTCTAAAAGCATTTTTAGGGATATCTTCCGCTTTGACCTTCAACTGATGGTAACCAGATTTTAGATCTAGTTTTGAGAAGACTTTGGCTCCTTTTAGCTGATAAAAAAGATCATCTATTCTCGGGAGTGGGTATTTATTCTTTATGGTGATCTTGTTCAACTCCCGATAGTCAATACATAGCCTCATGCTTCCGTCCTTTTTCTTTACGAAAAGCACTGGGGCTCCCCACGGTGATGCACTAGGGCGAATCTGTTTCTTGTCTAGTAATTCCTGCAGTTGCTCTTTTAATTCTTTTAATTCAGCTGGAGCCATTCGATATGGTGCCTTTGAGATTGTGCAGCACCAGGGATCAAATTAATTTCAAACTCTACTTCCCTATCGGTTATCTCGCCCGGTAATTCCTCGGGGAAAACGTCTGGAAATTCTTGAACTATTGGAATATCCTCCAGCCTTGGGACTTCTTCTTCCTTGATTTCATTGATCACTGCCAAGTAAATTTCTTCTCCTCTCTTTATAGCCTTCCAGGCTCGTGAAGCTGACAGTAGGGATTTTCTTTCTTTGGAATTCCCGTGAAATAAGACTTCCTCTTTGGTAGGAGTCTGAAGTCTAACATCTTTCTTTTGACAGTCCACAATGGCATGGTTTTTAGCTAACCAGCCCATTCCAAGGATTTTGTCAAACTCAATCATGTTGAGTTGAATTAGTTCTGCCTCAAAATTCTGTCTACTGATGCAAATTTGACAATTTCGATATACTTTGTTGGTTTCAATATTTTTGCTGGCAGGTGTTGCTACTCTTAACGGTTCACTAAGAATATCATGCTCAAGTTTAAGCTTCTTAGTAAATCTTCTAGACACAAATGAATGTGTGGCACCACAATCAAACAAAGTATATGCAGGCATTTTATTGAGTAAGATGGTACCTGCCACCACTTCGTTGCTGTTATCGGCTTCCTCTTGGGTTATGGAATAAACCCAAGCATTTGTCTTATTTTCATGTTGTTTGCTGGGCCCCGACCCTTTGTCCTTGTTGTCTGGACAGTTTTTAATCCTATGGCCCACCCTTCCGCACTTGAAACAACCGCCTGTCTTCCGATAACATTCTCCAACATGTTTCTGTCGACATGTATCACACCATTTCCCTTCGGCGTTACCAGCACTGCCAGGACTTCCTTTGAAAGACCCTCCTGAATAGTTCGATTTCTTAAACTTGGGACCATTCTGAGTAGATTGGTTGATCATCGGCCTTTTGTTTTCTTCCTCGCGTCTCTTGATATCCGTTTCTGTGCTCATTGCAGCGCCCATCAAATCTGCAAAGCTGCTAGGTTTGAATACGGCCAGTGCCGACTGAATTCGACTATTGAGTCCTTTTTTGAAACGATGCATTTTTAACATTTCATCTGACATAATCGTTGGGACATAGGTTCCCAGATCATTAAATCTCGACGTGTATTCCATTACCGTCATGTCCGGTAACTGTCTGAAATTTTCGAATTCATTCATCTTCTGTAGGCGGAACTCGGCCGGATAGTATTGTTTCAGAAACTCCTTCTTAAAAATTTGCCACGTGATCTCCTCTACTTCTGCAAGAGACGACGACATTGTTTCCCACCATTTTCTAGCTCGGTCTTCCAAAAATGGTGTTACGACCTCCACTCTTAGTCCTTCAGGTATCTCCAGTAAATGCAGTTGTGTTTCGACGTTCTTGAGCCAGTTGTGGCTGACTTCGGGGTCTGGGTTCCCATCAAAAGTTGGAACTCGATTCCTCCTCAGAGATTCGTAGTGATTCTTAATCCCACGCGGCTGAGGTTCTTGGGGTGGTTGAATGGCGTTGGCCAATGGATTCACAAATCCTTGTAACGTTGCAGCTACGATAGTTGCTATTGCCATCATATCCTCTTGACTGAGGTTCACTCTGGGTGGTGGCGGTGGATTGTCGTTTTGGTTGGCGCCACGAGGGTTACGGTTGTTTCGGGGTGGTCTGCCTGCCATATCCTATAAACACGAATTTTTATTAATTTGTTTGCCATAATATTTAATCAAAAAAAATGATTTCATTAATATTGAAAAATTTTCATACAACCAATCTTGTCAAATGATTAATCAAATAATCCTAGATACAATCGAATTCTAATCTAGCGTTCTCTCTCTTTACTCATCTACCACTTCACCGTCCCCTACTGCCTCGTTAATTTCTTCATCCATTGGGTTTTCTTCAAGTTCTTGCATGAGTTCCTCCATGTTGACCATTTCGTTTTGTAGGTGTTCAATGTAATTCTGTAGTTGCGTGTTGTGGTGATCAAGGTTGTTAACTTGATCCTGCAGTTCTCGAATTGTTGATTGATTCACCTTTTCGTCGATTTCTTGCTCGTCAATCTGTTTCTGAAGACGGTGTTGAATTTTGAGAAGACTATCATTTCGGATTTGGAACGAACCAATCCTATCCTGTGCTTTGTTTAATTCTTGCTTAGTGATCTCATGTCGACGTTCTGACTCTAGATGATAGGCTGCGTAACATCTAACGTCTCCACGTAGTTTCTTTTCTTCCACTCTGGCTTCTCGAAGGTCCTCCATCATGCATACGTTATTTCCATCCAGCTGGTAGCTATCTCTCTCGAGTTTCTCATTTTTTTCTTTTAGTGATTTAATTTCTGATTCCTTTTCTTGAAGTTGACTCTGAAGTTCATTTATAATGTTTTGGAGATCCATGCTGTTCCTATAAAGATAAAAAATTTTATAGATAAGATACTTTTTAAACATGCAATAATATAAGTTGATAGAAAGTTTCAAAATAAGTTGATACACATAGTATTTTTCTCAGTTGCAATTTATTACAATACTTTAATATAATGCTAATCTAGTCGAACAACTCTCCGCCGTCACTGTCACTGGCACTGTCGACTCCATCTACTTCCATCGGTGCTGCTTCTTCTTCCTCCATGTTTTCTGCCACAAGATGTAAATAGTTGTTCTGGTCCTGAAGTCCGTCCATAATGGCGTGGATTCTTGAGATGTAGCATTCTTGCTTGGAAATAAAATGGTCCTGATGCTGACGAGCCTGAGTAGCGCGGTCCTTCTCTATCTCTATCCTCTCGAGTAGATCCATGTTGAGTGCAACCAAGCGCGCAAAGCGAGTTGCATTAGTCGGTGTCTGTAGCATTTGGCTCTCCGCCACATCCAAGTGATGTGTGAGTCGCTGCACGTCCGACTCCAGCATATTCCTAATCTCATTAAGCTCTTGCTTCTCCAATTTATCCTTGGCGAGTTGCGCCTTCAACGTTGCAATTTCTCTAGTCTGATTGTCAATCGTGAGCTGGCGCATGCGAAGGGCAGCCTAAGCACGGGTTCGTGGAGCAGCCATTTCATAGGATAAATGAAGGTAAACTATCAGAATCGTATAAAGATAGAAAGGCACAATTAACAGAAACAAAATGGTCGCGGAATTTTCGATACACAGGATTTACGAAACGATTTGAAGAGCTAGATTCTTCCGAGTTGATCGAAATTTAGGAATCAGATAAAAATTGGATATAGATTTCTCAAAGGAAATTTTTCGGAAGGAATGAAAATTTGGATTTGGATAGGAATGCACTAGGTTTTTGCCAAAATTTTGTCTGTCAAAATCCCAGCGGGATTATGAACCTGGCGGCTCTGATACTACTTAAATGTCACGCCCCGTATTCGAAGCGTCGGTGACATCCGGCATTGTTTAACAATTACATTGAAAACAATAAAGCCTCGTATCAAATCAACCAGTCTTTTTCATAAATTAATATTGTCTTTACAATGACAAAGGAAACGAAGATAACATCAAAGTTTTTAGAAACGAAATACAACGAAACAATAACTTGAAACTTGTCCTCGATCACTGATTCATCAACCCTAGAACGCTTCCTGCTCCTCCTCATTTACTTGCTCTTCGTCCTTATCTGAAATTGGTAAGGGGTGAGTGTTTTGGGTAAACACTCAGCAAGTGGAGGGTCGATCGATTTTCAATGATACATATAGATCTTAATCTTTAAAACATTTATTTAACCAACTTTCAAAGCTTATAACGGTTAACTTATCATATCGGAACAAACGAATAGGAGACAGATAATTTATAACAGATCAGATTTTACAGAATGATTCAGAAACAGATCAAATCAGAACAAATACAGAACACTGTTACTCATCTCATTTCCATGGTCAAATTGTCCCCAATATGTTAGTCCTCTAAGGGGTGAGGCCAGAACATGGTTATATACCCATCAATGGGGGCCAAAACAGAACATGGTTTTATACCCACCAATGGGGGCCAGAACAGAACTACAATTCTCGTCCTATTTCAATTTCGAATCGTAACAGTGCAAACAGACTTCAGATTTTTAACGAACAGAACTTATCAGAATTTCAGACAGATACAGCGGAATCAAAGAATTCGATGAACAGAAGAATGCATATTATCGATCGAATATTTAAAAATAACTCATAAGGGTTTTCGAAAATTTGGACACACATAATAATATGTCATGTCATTCATATACAAGATTTAAAAATACAAAAGAATACTTAGTCAAAAGCCCACTTACAATTTCTTATACGAAGCTTTCTTTTAAAAGTTTGGCAGCACTTCGGCGTAACTTTGACAATTAAGATCTTCGGTCGAGCAGCACTTGGACGTAATTCCAACAAATACTGTCTTCACTCTGACAGCACTTCGACACAGAATTGAGCACTTGAACCGCATGAGCTTCCTTCTTTGCTCTTTGGCCGAAAATATGGGAGAGTGAGGGGAAGGGAAAAACCGAAATTCAACTTGGTTTTTATTTAATTTTTTTTTTGGGGTGGTCTAGCAATGTATGGGATCACCTATTTATAGATGTCTTGGTGACCTTCCTCCTCCCCCCTCATTCACGCCAACTTGGGCTCCAAGAAGCCTTAAATGTGGCTTAAGCTCCATCCAAAGCACCAAAGGTCACATTCTTGCATAATAATGTTGTCTTAACCCAAAGCTCCTCCCGCAACTCCTTCATGGATTAACTCAAAAGTCATCTCCTGCATATTTAATTTATCCAAACCTTTAGCTCAACCTTTATCTCCCTTTTTGATCTTGTTAGGACAAACTTGGTTGAGCTTCTTTGAGCTGAAAGTTCGCGTCCTTGAGCTGGGGTTTTACTCCTCAAGTGACATATCTTCGATGGATGCGGTTATTTGTAGCTTGGCCTCCCGTTGAGCCAATTCCCGAGCTTTGAAGCTATTGATTTGCTTCGGATCAAAAATTCCGGGTTAAAATTCCGGGTTCTCACAAACTGCCTTTGAATGGACATTGTTCAACAACAGTGCCGCTGTCTCAATCGCATATCCCCAAAAGGATGGTGGCAACTCCGTGAACCCCATCATAGACCGAACCATGTCCATCAAATTCCGGTTACGACGCTCCGAAACACCATTTAACTGCGGTGTAGCGGGCGGAGTCCACTTCGAGAGAATCCCATTCTCCCTAAGATACTCTTGGAACTCGGCACTCAAGTACTCACCACCTCGATCCGATCGAAGTGTCTTGATGCTTCGTCCCAACTGTTTCTCTACTTCACTTCTGAATACTTTGAACCTTTCAAAGGCTTCAGACTTGTATTTCATCAAATACACATACCCATACCTCGAAAAGTCATCGGTAACGGTGATGAAGTAGGCATGTCCATGCTTAGTGGTGCTGCTAAGTGGACCGCACACATCGTTATGGATCAAATCCAATATCCCTTTGGCTCGCTCCACATGGCCCTTAAAGGGAATTTCGGTCATCTTTCCTTTTAGACATGATTCAGAAGTCGTGAGAGCATTAATATCAGACATATCAAACATGCCAACTCCCACTAGCTTGTTCATCCTTCTTAGGGAAATATGTCCTAATCGAGCATGCCATAATTGTGCCATATTAAGAGTATTTTGTTTGCGCTTGTTTGTTGTTGTTATCGCTTGGACATTGTTTAGTGGAATATCTTTCAATTTTAAGTTATAGAGATCGTTTTCAAGTTCTCCGGTACCAACTAAACAATTATTCTTGTAAATGTTGCAAACACCTTTGCTAAATAAACAAGAGAATCCATCTTTGTCCAACATAGAAATGGAAATAATGTTTTTCACCAAGTCTGGTACAAACAAAACATCTCTTAACATCAACTTAAAATCATTGTTCAAAATTAAAGAAACATCTCCAGAAACTTTGGCAGCAACTCTTGCCCCATTGCACATCCTCAAGAAGGTCTCACCTTTCCTGAGCCTCCTACTTCTTCCCATCGCCTGCAAATCATTACAGAGATGTGAGCCACATCCGGTATCCAATACCCAAGAAGTAGAGTTAATTGAAATGTTTACTTCAATATAGAACATACCGTTTCCAGAACTCTTCTGAGCCAGATATTCCCTGCAATTACGCCTCCAATGTCCAGGCTTCTTGCAGTGATGACAGATGTCAACAGTCTTGTCAGCCTTCACTGGTGTGGCTGCCACTACGGGACCCGGAGTCTGCCTCTTCAAGGGCACGCTCTTCTTGGGACGTTGGAAAGAACGCTTCTTTCCCTTCCTAGGTGGACCGGTCTTCGTACAAGATGAAGAGCCCACAAAAAGAACCGGCTTCTCTTTCTTGATAGTGGACTCAAAAGTCACAAGCATGTTTACCAACTCCTCAAGGGTCGGCTCCATCTTGTTCATGTTGAAGTTCACCACAAAAGGATCAAATGAGCTAGGCAATGACAAAAGCAACACGTCGGTGGTCAGCTCCGATGGCAATGCAAGATCCATGCCCACAAGCTTATCCACGAGCCCAATCAGCTTTAGGCCATGCTCATGGACCGAGGCCCCATCTCGCATGCGCAAAGTGATCAGCTCCTTGACGGTAGCATGCCTAAGAGGACGTGTCTGCTCTCCAAAGAGCTCCTTGAGATGCAAATGAATGTCAGCAGCATTCTTTGCATCCTCAAAACGCCTCTGCAGCTCATCATTCATAGAAGCCTGCATATAACACCTAGCCTTCAAGTCATGGTCACACCATTCCTTGTAGGTCTGCAATTCCTCAGGAGTGCAGCCATTCGGAGCCTCAGCAGGGGGCGACTCAGTCAGTGTATATGCAATCTTTTCCGAGTTCAAGACGATCTTTAGGTTTTTTAGCCAAGTGAGATAATTAGGTCCGGTTAATATGTATTTTTCGAGTATGGAAAAAAGCGGATTGCGAATTGAAGACATTGTCAAATTTTGTACTTAAAAGTAAAACAGATAGATGTTAATGACTATTTTAAAATATTTAGTAAGATATAAAGTATGGACTTTTACTTTATAAATTTTCGCTCCCACTGTTTTGACATTTTCACTACCCTCTAGTGAAAACGAGAATCTCCTTTCCTCAGTAGGTACGTAAGGTCCAATTAGCGAATTATGATCCCGAATAATATCAGCCAATCATAATTTCTAAAAGATAGTTTCTAATTGCATCACAATGCAACCCTTAACGTAAACTTTTGTATCACGTTTGATTAGGACCCAATAATATGACGTCGTTCATCTTTACGTGTCAAGCCTTACCCATCGATGTTGAACCTTAATGGACGGTCGCCATGAGTTCCCTCAATAATATGAGCCGAAATCATGGGAGTTCCACGTAGTTCACATCACCATGTCAATGGATGTCACAGCTTTCCGGCACCCAGGGCCCCCCCAATAATATGAGCCGAGCCCCGAGTACGGGTAGCGTTCATCATGCACCCATTGTCGATGGAAGACATGAAAATTATAAACAAATTTATAATTCCCCTTTTCGGGCTTGATATTAATTTTGAATCTTATTCAAAATGAGGGTTTTTAATTTTGAAAGGTCTCATCATTAATTTTATTTAAAAGCTCGCCATGTTTGATCGTATGTTTGCCGGATTCATGCAACTTTGTTATTATCATAATAATAACGCACATACTCATTATTTATAACATATCATGCATATATTATAAACAGTAAACAAAACAAGGATGATCAATCGCCCCAAAACTAATGGCCCGTGTGAGCTAAACACGGGCCTAGGTCCAATCCTAGGGAAATGCATGGGATGCAAATGCAACTATTACATTAGCTTCCAATATTTACATGTCTTCGATCTTCATAATCATCAAGGCCACCATCTTCCAATCTTGATCTTCCACTATACTAATATTTACAAATAAATATCCATGGCAAATAGGGATACATCTCATGGGGTGGGAACGGGCCATAAACCAAGCCCACTTTATAAATTTGATAATTATTACAATCATTCAACACAAAATATCCTAGCATACACCTAGCAAATTGGGCTTGGGCTTTTGATCATCCTTCATGCATAATATCACATATCATACACCATCAATTAATTATCACAATAATTAATTGATCCAATATTATATATCTTGATCCAATCACTAACCGCCACGATTATAAACTAAATTAACAAAGTATACAAACACCTTTGCCTACTTTCTAATTAATTTATTTATAACCGAATTTCTTGTAAATCACAATTTACTATAAATAATTAAAGTCCAACTTCAATTATTTATTTTATGAGAAAATGTTTGCAACTTTTGTAATTTTAAACTTAAGGGCCCAAAAACTTATTTTTCACCAAAAACATTTTGGCCCATTTAAAATTCACAAATATGTTAGTCATCCAATGGCCCAACAACTCAAGGCCTATGACACTTTGATATTTCAAAACACCTTTTGAAAACCCTAGTCGTCATCGCCGTCGCCGGATTCCGGTCAACCAAAAAATTTTTTTTATTTTATTTTTCAATGTGGGGATTCGGGCAGCCCCTCGGGCTGCCCTAGCTGCCCGAAATGGGCAGCCCCTCGGGCAGCCTGAGCTGCCCGAAATGGGCAGCAGCTTGCTGCCCGAAATTACCCCAAAATTGGCCTTGATTTTTGTTGCAAAAACTCACCTTATGCGGTTAGAAATCGATCTCAACATAATATCATGTATATGCTACACAAAAACTAGTAACCTGGCTCTGATACCACTTGAAAGGGATCGATTTTAGGTGTTCGAAATCGCAACGGAAGCACAAAATTGTTTTCTAAACATGAAAATCGAAATTTTGAGAAAAATTTGAACACCATTGTACTAGTGTGTAACATATAGTAAACACCTTTGTCATACATAGGGTGTTAAAAAATTTTACCTATCACCCTCTTGAGGTTGATGATGGCTCCAACTAAAGTGTAAATACTTTAGCTCTTGTATGGTAGACAATCTTCAAGCTTCCCTTTGAACACTCTTTGTTCAAAATCAAGCACACCACTTGCAAGCTAGAACCTCCTTACACTTGCACTAGAAAATGTAAGGATTTTTCTTTGAGAAGTATTTTGTTTTCAACAACTTGAAGGACAAAATGAGAGAAGAATTTTTGGAGAGAAATTATTGTGAATTTTTGGCCAAGAGAGTGTAATGGGAGAATGAAGTGTTGTCTTGGTGCTTGAAAAAGTTGAGACTACTTTTTGCATGCCATGCAATATTTTAATCAAAAGTATTCCCCAACTCTTCACCTCCGTAGCATGCAAAACCTAGTGGGCTTGTAACATTTACAAAGGGCCCATGGACTTTTAATTTAATTGTCTCAAACATATTTGAGCCCAATTAGACTTTACTTGATTTTACTCAAGCCCACTAGTTAATTAATTATTTTCAATTGGGCTCTACAAGGCCCAATGTTATTTAATTAATTCAACACTTGAATTAGTGTAATTATTTGGACTCTACTAGGCCCACTAGTGTTTAATTAATTCAACACTTGAATTAATTTAATTTAGTCCATAATAATGTTTCTGAAAATCACAATTTTCAAATACATTATTCACTTGTCCTACTTTTAATTTAGGAACACATTCATAAATTAAAAATTACATTTCTCTCATAGAAGTCTTACTTCTATTTTTCTTTACGCTTATAAACTCATTTATAAGCCGTTCAACACATTGAACTATTTGAACTTCTCAACGGGATCTAGAAAGCTAGCACTTGTGTGGCCCTCAATGGTTCATTGATACAACTAGCCGTGGGTTCACATCTCCATGTGATTCGGACTAAACATGTCCTTATATGAGCATACCCCAATTGCTCCATTCTTACTTATCAACTCCTTGATAACAAGAATGTCAGAACTCAAGTCTGATAGTACCCAACCAATCATGTTAAACGCCTAGCAGCATCGCTTACATGATTCCCTAGGTATCAAATGATAGTGCCTGCAAGAACCATTCAATTATGGTTAGCGTACAGTACGGTCCCTTCATCTCATATATCCCGACCGATTCGACAACCATTGGTATATCGAGAGTTGTCAATGAATCGATACTATGTGTCATGTTGTAGTTGCATCGATGGTGTAATCTATGAAACTCCTTTCATAATTACCACCATACTCTGATCAGAGATTTCATACTACATACACATAGGATATCCATACCCGAAGGTAAGCGGTGAATCCCCGACTACAATGCATCGACTCCTATATGTTTCGCCAAAACACCCAACCTTGCCACCTGATGACCCCAAGAGAGTCGGTAAACAAGTCAAAGTGTAATGCTAGCACATAGAGTCTCAATGTTGTCCCGGGTCATAAGGACTAATGGTGTACAACCATAAACTAGGACGTTTTCACTCGATAAGTGAGAACCACTTGGAAAGTCCTTTATGGAGGGTTGTTCAGTGCACTCTACCAGGAGCACCTATCTGCATGCTCGGACATCACAATGTCCCCTACCAATGAAGCATGATACTCACATCGCAGATACTAGTCTCGAACTCGAGCGGCCTATATCCTTTTTAGTGGCGGCTGAATCGACTAGAAACCGTTTAGAATATACAGTATTACAAATATGAGTTTCATGATACTCATCATATGAGCATCTTATATTCTTTCTACTATTTGTATATTCAAGGGCTTTATCTATGCAACTAGCATGTGTATACAGATAAAGAAGTGCCAAAATAATAATTTCAAATATTATTAAAATAAAGACTGTTCATACATAGAGTTTAAACATGAACCCTCGGCCAACACTTGGCTTGACAGGCACCTACTATAACAATTTCATATTTGCAATCTTGATTTTGATGTTAACAAAACTTGTTATTGTGTTTCTAACATATTTACTCTCGTGTGAAGTTGTAAACACAAGAAGAAAACTGAAACTAATTTTAGCCGAACTGAATTTCTCGCAAGCTTCGGTTTTTTGATAATATCTCTCTGCTGGACGATTCAAATGATAATCCGATAACTTGACTGGTCATTAAACTCAATTTGAAACAAGTCGTATTTCACGTCAGTTGGGAAAAATCGGATGTTATCAATGTCTAACTGATCGCTGAATTACCGAACTGATTGCAAGAAAACATCAATTGGTTGGATTTGAGCAGTTGCGGTATTTTTGTCATATCTCTCAGCACGGTTATTGAAATGAAGCGATTTAGTATGCGTTGGAAAGATAAGACAATGATCTACAAATCATCTTCATAAATTAAAGTCTGAATCGAAGCTTAAGATACTGATAAATGACAATGAATCTACTGCTTTTGCACAATGAACCAGCAGTTGACCAACTAAACTGAACCAGCAGTTGACGAACTTAACCGAACCAGCAGCTGACCAACTGAATTGGACCGAACCAGCAGATGACCAACTGAACTGAACTGAACCAGCTGCTGACCAGTTGAACTGAATGACCAATTGAGTTGATCAGAGTTGACCAGTCGTGAAAATGTCCAGCAAGACGAATTTGACCGTTGCAATTTCAGAAACAGTACATAAACTTTCCAAACGGTCATATTCTTGTATCTAACATATATATCATTGTTGGGGCTTATAAATATAACATCTTGAAGATCAAACAAGTGCTTTTGAAGATGATTCAAAGCATATGCAATTAGTATGAAGAAATCAGCTAGTTGAGAGCACAAGCCCTTGTGTGAGGATACATTTGAGATGCACACAGTAACTGATAAATTCCTCACACACACAAAAACAAGAGAGTTGAACTTCAAAGATTAGTTGAGTGAATCTTGCACAAAGACAATAAACTTGTGTATGTAGTCTTTGCATATGAGACATTAAACAATATGCTGATTGTGATATGCTGCCTACAATCTTGAGAACTAGGAGTTCAGTTAGGCAGTAGTGTAAGTCCTAAACTGAGTGGATTTGTACAAAGAGTTGTATAAATCAAAGTCTTATAGTGGATCTTTCCTAAGGGGAAGAAGGGGTGACGTAGGAGCATTTGAAGTCTCCGAACATCCATAAACAAATTTGTGTCTATTTGTTTATTACATTTACTTATCATTTTCATAGTTTTAAAGATGTATTGTTGAAGCATTTTATGTGTTCTTCAAATACCAAAATATTGCATACCAAGTGTTTGACAAAATGCTTCAACCAAAATATTTTTACTCATTCAACTTGCATATTATTTAAATGCTTTACAAAATATTTAATCGATTTCTAAGAAAGATTATTTTGAGTGTTTTCTGCTTGATTTCATATCAAAGTCGATTTAATTCATCGGTGTTCAATATTTCAAGAACCGAGCTATTGTAGCTCAACGATGATCTCCCAAACCGATTCTAACAATTGGTATCAGAGCGGGTTGTTCTTGAAAGAACATTGTAATTGATTTTGATGTTTAAAATTCGAAAATTTCAGATTTTTTAAACATATATATGCAAAACTGAATTTTCGTGCAGCTTGCAGCGATCATAGGAAAAATGACATATCTCCTTGATCGAGTGTCCAGATGACAAACCGCTTTTTGCATTGCAAACTAGACTCATAGAGGTTTACAGCGGTACAAAATTTGCAGACTATTTATGCTCGAGAAAAATCAATTTATTCATTGAAGGCAGAGCATATGTGCTGTAGCAGATAATGGGCCATGAAAAAAATTGGTTAGTTATCCCTCTTCTTTTATAATTTTCAAAATTTCAGAAATGTAGGGGGAGAACTCATTATAATTGGAGATATTATTTTTAAAAATTGATGGGTAGAAAATTTTGTTTAAAATATTTTGAAAATATGATTTTTTGATTCAGCCAAAAAGGAGGAGAAATATGTTAGTTGAATCGATTGTTTATCCAAGTTTTGTGATCATCAAAAAGGAGGAGATTGTTGGAACATTTCATGTTTGTAATCTTGATTTTGATGTTAACAAAAAACTTGTTATTGTGTTTCTAACATATTTACTCACGTGTGAAGTTGCAAACACAAGAAGCAAACTGAAACTGATTTTAGCTGAACTGAATTTCTGACAAGTTTCGGTGTTTTGATGATATCTCGCTGTTAGATGATTCAAATGACAATCCGCCGACTTTACTGATCAGAAAACGCAATTTGAAACAAGTCGTATTTCACATTAGTTGGACAAAATCGGATGTTATCAATGTCTAACTGATCGCTCAATTACTGAACTTATTGAAAGAAAACAGCATCGGTTGGGTTTGAGCAGTTGCGGTATTTTGGTCATATCTCTCAACTCGTTTATTGAAATGAAGCGATTTAATATGCGTTGCAAAGATAAGACAATGATCTACAAATAATTTTCAGAAGTCAAAGTCTGAATCGAAGCTTAAGATGCTGATAAATGACAATGAAACTAGCAGCTGACCAATTGAACGAACCAGCAGCTGACCAACTGAACTGGACCGAACCAACATTTGACCAACTGAACTGAACTGAACCAGCTGCTGACCAGTTGAACTGAACGACAAGTTGAGTTGACCAGTCGGGAAAATGTCCAGCAAGGCGAATTTTACTGTTGCAATTTAAGAAACAGTACATAAACTTTTCAAACGTTCAGATTCTTGTATCTAATGTATATATCATTGTTGGGGCTTATAAATACAACATCTTGAAAATCAAACAAGAGCTTTTGAAGAGGATTCAAAGCATAGGCAGTTAGTATGAAGAAATCAGCTAGTTGAGAGTACAAGCCCTTGTGTGAGGATACATTTGAAATGTACACAGTAACCGATAAATTCCTCACACACAATCACTCACACATACACAAGAGAGTTGAACTTCAAAGATTAGTTGAGTGAGTCTTGCACAAAGACAATAAACTTGTGTATGTAGTCTTTGCATATGAGACATTAAACAATATGATGATTGTGAGGTGCTGCCTATAATCTTGAGAGCTAGGAGTTCAGTTAGGCAGTAGTGTAAGTTCTAAACTGAGTGGGTTTGTACAAAGAGTTGTATAAATCAAAGTATTCTAGTGGATCCTTCCCAAGGGGAAGAAGAAGTGACGTAGGAGCATTTGAAGTCTCCAAACATCCATAAAAAAATTCGTGTCTATTTTTTTATTGCATTTACTTATCATTCTCATAGTTTTAAAGATGTATTGTTGAAACATTTTATGTGTTTTTCAAATACCAAAATATTGCATACCAAGTATTTGATAAAATGCTTCAACCAAAATATTTTTACTCATTCAACTTGCATGTTATTTAAATGCTTTACAAAATATTTAATAGGTTTCTACGAAGGATTATTTCGAGTGTTTTCCGCTTGATTTCATATCAAAGTCGATTTAATTCATCAATGTTCAATATTTCAAGAACCGAGCTATTGTAGCTCAACAATGATCCCCCAAACCGATCCTAACAAAATTGGTATCAGAGCGAGTTGTTTTTGAAATAACATTGTAACTGATTTTGATGTCTAAAATTCGAAAATTTCAGATTTTTTAAACATATATATATGCAAATGAGATGCCTCGGTCTGCGTAGGAGGCTAAATCTGAGTACCACCTACGTTTTAAGAACTTTAAGCATGATTCAACACTCTGTTTCTTTTCTTGAGATTGTTTACGAAGTTTTAAACGAATACTTTCCGCAAACTTTGTTGGTGATCGTTTTTATCCCAAATATTTTAATCGAGGTGATTCATCTTCTCGCAATTTGAAAGTTAATTATTTATTTAAGGAAATTTTTATTTTTCTGCAAATTTTAAAATAGTTTAAAAATACGGTACGTTACAGTTGGTATTAGAGCGGTGTTCTTGTAAAGAGTTATGCCTACTGCCAGTTGCGAGAAGCTCATGAAGTCACGCCTCAAGTCTGTAAGTTTTAAAGTTTTAAATTCTTTCATGTGTTTAGCACCAAGTCATGATTTTAGCATGTACATGTTTTAAGTTCAAAATTTCGTGCATCTCATGATATAAATATTATGTTCATGCATATTGGGTTTACGTGTTGGGTAAATATTGGAACAGAATGCCTCCCAGACGTAGGATCGTGCGTGGAGCAGGAGAGGAGGATAGAGAGTCTCGGAATGGCGAGAGGGCCACTCCTCCTCGTCCACCCCCAGACATGCAGGCTCAGATATTTGTAGGGATGACTCAATTCTTCGCGCAGTTTGCGAGGAACCAAGCTGCAGTGGACACAGGGGCGAGGCCCAGACCTGATGCTGTGTATGAGAGGTTTAAGAAGATGGATCCGAAGGAGTTCTCGGGGACTACGGACCCGATGAAAGCTGAAGGATGGATTAAGTCCATCGAGGTAATCTTTGCGTTTGTGGAGCTGCAGGATGCAGACAGAGTCAGGTGTGCCACATTCATTTTGACAGGAGACGCCCGACTGTGGTGGGAAAGCGCATCAGTGTCAGTGAACTTGCAAACACTTATGTGGAATGGGTTCAATGAGGTTTTCTACTCCAAGTACTTCACTGAGGAAGTACGCTCCCTCCTGACCAGGGAGTTCATGTCGCTGTGACAGGGAGACAGCAGTGTGGCAGATTTCGTCAGAAAGTTTGAGAGTGGGTGTCACTTTGTGCCCCTGATTGTTAATGATGTCCGAGAGAAGCTGAGGCATTTTATGGATGGATTGCGGCCGATCTTGCTCTGTGATATTCGAGTTGCTGGTCCTACTACCTATGTCGTTGTTGTATCTAGCGCCTTGGCGGCTGAACAGGACCAGAAAGACATCGAGAATGATAGGCAGGGCAAGAGGCCCTACTAGGCACCTCAGCAGCAGTTTAAGAGGCCTTTCCAGCAGCAGGAGGAAAAGAGTCCATTCCAAGGACCGCCGAAAGGCAAAGGTCCTTTGCCACACACTACAAGAAAAACGCTAAACGACAACGGATTTTATCCGTTGTCGTTAGGCCTTTAAAAACTATTGTAACTGAGGGTGTTGTTGAAAGTCCGTTCAACGACAACGGTTTTTATCCGTTGTTGTAGCTCAATTAGCGACGGTGTAAATAAACCGTCGCTAATGCATTAACGGTTTTTTTATTATCTGTCGCTAATATTAGCGACGGACTTTAAACAATTCGTCGCCAATTAGCGACGGTTTATAAACGGTCGCTAAATTTAGCGACGGATTACCATCAAGTCCGTCGCTAAATTTAGCGAAAGTTTGTTAATGATGTCCGTCGCTATTATGTTCATTAAAATAAAAAAAAATTACTTTTAATAAATGTAAAAAAAATGCTTATAATTTGACTATGCTAACAATATTCATCTGACTATGCTAACAATACTTATAATTTTAACTAACACAGAAAAATTTAAATTTAAAGCAAAAAAATTTACTCAAAATCGAAAATAAAATCGTGTAAGTGTTGTAAAGTGATGGTGTGAAAATGGACTGAGAATGTGGCTATTTATAGAGAATGGGCGACGGTTTTTGGCTAAAACGTCGCCAATAGCGACGGTTATTTCATTTAACTGTCGCAAATTTGAAAACTGTCGGTCATTTTAGCGACAGCTTTTTCTAAACGGTCGCTAATTTAAAATTAGCGACGGGTTTGTTTACACCTGACGCTAAATGTAGCGACGGGATTACTAAAACCGTCGCTAATTTAGCGTCGCTGTAAAAAAACCGTCGCTAAGCTTAAATATGCGACGGTCTTATTATAACCGTCGCTAAAGTAGCGACGGTTAAATTAAAACCGTCGCTAAATTCAACAACAGTTTTTTTAAACTGTTGTCGTTTGTCTGAAACATACGCCAATCGACAACGGTTTTTGAAAACCGTTGTCGATTGATAAAAAAAACACGGCAAAAGACAACGGTTCATAAAACCGTTGTCCTTTGCCTTAAAAAAACGCTAAAAGACAACGGTTTTTAGAAAACCGTTGTCGTTGACCTCCTAAAAGACAACGGTTCTATGAAAACCGTTGTCAAAACTTACCTACGACAACGGATTTCACTAAAACCGTTGTTAAAGACTAAACGACAACGGTTTCTCACAAAAACCGTTGTTGTATATGCGTTGTTGTTGGGCGTTTTTCTTGTAGTGACAACAGAAGGCTCCTCAGAAGTCTGAGTACCCAGTGTGCCCGAAGTGCAACCGTCAGCACATGGGCCAGTGTCTATGGAGTTCTGGCAAATGCTTCAAGTGCGGAGACATTGATCATATGATGAGGGATTGCCTGCACTAGAGGCAGCCAACTCAGGGAGAGCCTTCGCCATGCATGCCGAGGACGCGAACCCATACACGACTATTCTGACTAGAAATATTTTCATAAAGAAAGTGGCCACGAAGACTTTGTTAGATTCCGGGGCCACTCATTCTTTTATCTCAAAGACGTTCGCCAATTATTTGGGCGTCAAGTCCATTGGACTCAATGTGAGCTATTCAGTGACAGTCCGATCAGGCGAAGAGTTATAAGCTACTAGCGTGGTCAGAGACATGGATGTTGAACTGCAAGGCCGTCTAATGTATGCTGATCTGATTGTGTTGCCGATGCCAGAGTTTGACATTATCTTGTGAATGGACTGGCTGACCAAGAACAGAGTTCTTATTGACTTTCAGAAAAGGTCAGTGTTGGTAAGACCGTTGGGCATGGAGCAATTTCTCTTTGAGCCGGATAGATGGAGGAGTTTCCCTCGCATGATCTCTTGCATGCAGGCAATGAGACTTATTCACAAGGATTGTCAGGCTTTCTTTGCCACTATTATCTCCGCACCTGACGTACCCACTCCGTTGATATCTGATGTAACCGTAGTCAGAGATTTTCCTGACATTTTTCCTTATGACGTCACAGGCCTTTCACCAGAGAGAGAGGTGGAGTTTTCCATTGACCTTATGCTAGGTACCGTGCCAATCTCTAAGGCATCGTACCGTTTAGCTCCAGTTGAGATGTTAGAGCTCAAACACAAAATTCAGGAGCTCCTAGATAAATAATTCGTCCATCCTAGTTTCTCACCATGAGGCGCACCAGTGCTCTTCGTAAAAAAGAAAGATGGGAGCATGAGGTTGTGTATCAATTACCGAGAACTGAACAAGGTAACGATCAAGAATAAATACTCACTACCAAGGATCGAGGACTTGTTTGATCGGTTGCAGGGAGCTACAATGTTCTCTAAGATATATCTATGATCCGGGTATCATCAACGGAAGATAAAAGATGCAGATGTTCATAAGACAGCCTTTAGAACCAGATATGGACACTAAGAGTTCTTAGTGATCCCATTTGGACTGACTAATGCTCCAGCGATTTTTATGGACCTCATGAATCGAGTGTTTCAGCCCTACATAGATCAGTTCGTCATAGTGTTTATTGACGACATTCTTATCTATTTGAAGAGTCATGAGGAGCACAATCAGCATTTGGGTACAGTTTTGCATGTCTTGCAGAGTCGCAAGTTGTTTGCAAAATCCAGTAAGTGTGAACTATGATTGGAGAAAGTAGCATTTTTGGGTCATATAATCTCTAGCAGTGGCATTGAGGTGGATCCAGCTAAGGTGTCAGCGGTTAAGGAATGGATTGAACCAAAGAATGCGTCAGAGATCCGCAATTTCCTAGGCTTAGCAGGCTACTACAGGAAATTTATTCTTGGATTTTCCTTGATTGCAATGCCACTCACTTCATTGACTAAAAAGAATGATAAATTCATTTGGAGTGAAGGATGTCAGAAAAGCTTTGATACTTTGAAGCAAGCTCTTATCACAATGCAAGTGTTAGCCATGCCAGCCGGGCAAGGCAATTTTGTGTTGTACACCGATGCTTCTAAGCTCGGTTTAGGTGCAGTTCTGATGCAAGACGGTTGGGTTATAGCTTATGACTCCAGATAGTTGAAAGTGCATGAGAAGAACTACCCGACTCATGATCTCGAGTTAGCTGCCGTTGTCTTTGAGTTGAAGATATGGAGACGTTATTTGTACGGCAAGAAATGCAAGATATTTACTGATCACAAGAGTCTCAAGTATTTCTTCAAGCAGAAAGAGCTTAAAATGAGACAAAGACGGTGGTTGGAGTTTGTAAAACACTACGATTGTGAAATTAGTTACCATCCAGGGAAAGCTAATGTTGTGGCAGATGCTTTGAGCAGAAAAGTAGCAGTCGTAGCTCAGTTGTCAGTGCAGAGATATCTTCAGTCAGAGATTCGAAAGTTTGGCCTAGCAGTTTATGTTGGAACTTTTTAAGTTCGCAATCTTGATTTTGATGTTAACAAAATTTGTTATTTTGTGTTACTAATAATCTACCTTAGTGTGCAGAAGTTAGGATCAGTCACGAGTTGTTTACATCGCAAACTAAAGACCTACATGATCGCACAAACTGAATCAGTCTAATTGTTACGTCAATTGAGCAGTCCAGCTGATTGTCCAGTTGATAGGTGGTTCAACAGGAGAACCTCAGAAGCGTGGCCAGCCGAAGGAGTGTTAAACTGATGAAAACCTAGCTGATCAGTTCAACTGAACGAGAGTTAAATCAGTTCAACTGACGAGTCAACTGATTTCACCAGCCCAAGTTCAGCTGACCAGTTTGAAGCATCAGTCAGAATCTTTCAGTTGTAGATGAAGACAAACTCTTTCTAGTGGATTCCAGCTATACACAAAGGTACAAAGCCGTTGTCCAGTCAAAGGACAATAATGGACGTTGTATCAGAGAATTAATGTGACGTCCCAGATTCGACGACTGTGCTCACTGTACCAAGACGAGTCTTTCCAGCTTGCTTATGTCCTCACTCACACGCACCCTAGGAAACTTTTCAGGAGGTCACCCATCCCAGAATTGGCCCAAGTCAAGCACGCTTAACTTTGTAGTTCTTATGTGATCAGCTACCGAAAAGAAGATGCACCTTCGTGATATGAGTAGTACATATCAAATCTTTTAAGCCCCCTTCATCTGTACAGCCCATTACATTGAACAGTCTCGGAATCCCTCTCCTTCCGGTGTAAGATCGGTTCATTCATGTTCTCTCCGCCTAGAAGCCTGCCAGGAGCCGCTCATTGTCCGTGCAACCTCATGGCACCGGCGATCACCCTCCGTCCTCTTCGGCCCCGGGCATCACATGCCCACCAACTTCCGCTTGGTTCGTCCTCGAACCCACACCGAACTAGGAGAGGTCGGCTCTGATACCAACTGTAATGTACCGTACTTTTTAAATATTTAAAATTTGCGGAAAAATTTAAAATTTTCTTAAATACGAAAATGAAGCATCAATTCGGTTAACCACTCGTTGTTCAATCAAACTATTTGAAGTTAAAGATCACCAATAAAAATTTTGCTAAGATAAACGCCTGTTCAAAACATCCTAACCAGAACATCAAATTAAAGTATTTTAAGCATTGCATGAAAACTTCAAAACATGGCGGTCCTCAGGTTTAGCCTCTCGCTCAGTCCAAGCCTGCTCCTTGGTCACCACCCCTAGTCTCCTCGAAATCATCCTCACCTGCATCGATCAAGTCTAGTGAGTCTAAAGACTCAACACGTATAAACTGGAAGTGACGAATAATACGTAATAAAACCACATGCAACTTTAAAATAAGGAGTACATACATGAAACTTGAACTCGCATAACAAAACTTGAACATACGTATATACATACATAGACGTGCCATCAATATAAAACTTTTCTTAAAACATGCTTGCATACTTGAACATACTTGAACGTACATAACTTCATCATTTTGCGTAGAGGCATGTTTCAAAGCAAGTGACCCATACATAATAAATGCATGATCAGATAAACCACAGTACTGGGCTGACAGAGACGTATCCACTGCCATATTCATGAGATCCCCATTCATGCTTTAACGGGTGGATTGGTTCCCGTTCATGCTTTAACGCTTTCCAATCCTGATCTAAACCCGTTCATGCTTTAACGGGGTGGAGAGGTCCTCGGCCACGTTCACCGACTTCCAAACTCATTCATAATTTGGTCACAAGACATTTAGCATACCTCAAAAACTTGAAATATTTCCTTTTTGCACGTCAACATACTTACTTGGCGTTGATAGATTCGTTGGATCTCGCTTGGGGCCACTGCTGCATACTAACATGAGTTCAAACACTTATCTTTCATAGCTTAGACGTAGGTATTTGTGCTCACCACCGAAGTAAATAAATAGCTTATGACATTCTAAATCACTCGGGACTTGACCTCGTTTAATCATCATACTAAACCATGAAATAGAACCCCAAAACAAATCCTATATTTTATATCCATAACCACAAAACTTCCTATACTTTATATTCATATTTTAAAAATTAAAAAAAAAAAATTTTTAAAAGAGAGGTACATGGACCCTATGTAGGGGTCCGGGTAGGCTCTGGAAATTCATATTTTTGAAGGAAAAAGGACACGGACTCCGTGTCGGGGTCCAGGTAGCCTCTGGACTTGGACATTCACGAAAATTCGCTATCTTATTCATTCATTCTCTCAATCCAATCCTAAACACCATGAACCAACACCTCGAGACTCATCCTAGGATGCTATTACATTGATTCAAACCCATAAAAACACCCCAAACATCTTCAAGCATTGACAAGCAACTTCAATACAACAATAACCCGTAATCCGACATCGTTTCGCTTCCTACGACTTCTATTATATCCCAAGCCAATCCCGACCCAAACGAACCACCAAATAACATCTAATCTCATCCCATAACATATCTAAATGCAGTAGCACAAGCCCGACGGTGCCCAACGAAGCCTGCAACTCAAAAACTTCAAAACATGATGAACATCATTTTCGTAAGATCGCAGGTTTGAGCAGTCACACAAAAACAACCATAACTCACTCGTTTCTCTTCAAAAAATTACGAATTTTATATCAAATCAAAGGTATTGAAGAGTACTACATTTTATATGTTGAACATTTTTCCAGAAACTCTACCAAAAAATTTCAGTGTTTAAAATGCAAGCAAAAACGTGATTTGTGATCCAAAAACCATTTCAAACTTGATCCAAACATCATTGCTCAAACTTCCACACATCACCCATGTATTTTTTACGCATAAATAACAACACAACGCATAATATGACAAGATCGAGACATAAATGAAAGAATATACGTGCCTTTTGATATTTAAAAATACCGAAACGATGATACCGACGCGGAGACGGAGCGAAGGTTGATCCGGGACGATGGTGACTCGATTTTCTTTGAGGAAAATCAACGAAATTTGCTGGAAAATATAGGGAAGAGGTGCGGCTGCACTTGGTGCTCTAGGAACCCTAGTATTTTGCTCTCAAGGAATTGAAAGAAAATAGAATGACATGTGTGTGCTGATGGTGTGTGTAAAAATGTTTAAGTGTGTGTGAGTGTGTGTAACGTGTGTTTGTGATTAATTAGGTGTAATTAGGGGCTAATTAGCTTAATTAAATAAATAATAAGCAATTTTCATGATAATTAAAATACTCATTCTCCACTAAATTACTAGCATTCTTACATTTGAAATAAAACACATATGCTTCAAACTTTAAAAATTTTAAACCCTTCAATCCCTAAATAAATAAATTGGACTTTAAAATACTAAAACTTATAAGTCATTTAAAATGCTCCAATCCTAATTTAAAATAAAATACCACGTAAAAATATTTGCCAACATCGTTACCGGTCTCTGTTCCTCGATCCCGCATCGAATAATCGACTGAAACATGAAACTCGAAAAATACATTTTAACGTGCATCACATAAACGTAAATAATTTAGAATAATGCATTTAAATAAATCATGCACCACTAAGACTCATTTTAAAAAATTAAATAAATTCTTTAATAATTAAATAAATGCATGGATTATACGTGTACTGAATTTGGGCACTACAGTTCTTCCCCCACTTATATAAATTTCGTCCTCGAAATTAAATATTACCAAACAGTTCTGGATAGCGACTCTTCATATCTGCCTCAGTCTCCCAAGTGGCCTCTTCCACTGATTGGTTCATCCACCGGACTTTGACTAGTTTCGTCACCTTGTTCCGAAGTCTACGCTCCTGTCTGTCTAGGATTTGGATAGATCTCTCCTTGTAAGACAGGTCTGGAGCCAACTGCAACGGCTCATAACTCAGAACATGCGAAGGATTCGCTAGGTACTTCCTCAGCATCGAGACATGGAACACATTGTGTACCCCAGCCAGATTCGGCGGAAGGGCAACACGATAAGCTAGTGTCNTGCTGAACTATCTCTGGCCCAAGCTCTGCTCTCTCTCCGACTTCATCCCAATGAATCGGCGATCTGCACTTCCTTCCGTACAATGCCTCGTAGGGAGCCATACCTATAGATGCTTGAAAACTGTTGTTGTATGTAAACTCCACTAGAGGTAGCTTCGATTCCCAAGTCCCTTGGAAATCGATCATACATGCTCGCAATAGATCCTCCAAAATCTGAATCACTCGCTCCGACTGGCCATCTGTCTGCGGGTGGAAAGCTGTACTGAATTGCAGCTTCGTCCCCATGGCTGCATGTAGGCTCTTCCAGAATGAAGATGTGAACCTCGGATCTCTGTCAGACACTATGGTAACTGGGATTCCGTGCAACCGAACGATCTCCCTGATATAAAGCTCCGCGTACTGCGTCATGGAGAAAGTCGTCTTCACTGGCAAGAAGTGCACTGATTTAGTGAGTCGGTCCACGATAACCCAAATGGCATTGGATCCTCTGACTGACCTTGGCAACCCAATAACAAAATCCATAGTAATATTCTCCCATTTCCACTCTGGGATAGGGAGTGGCTTAAGCATCCCTGCTGACCTCTGGTGTTCCGCCTTCACCTGTTGACAAGTGAGGCATCCAGACACAAATCTGCGGATGTCTCTCTTCATCCCTGGCCACCAATACAAGATCTGCAGGTCTTTGTACATCTTGGTACCTCCTAGGTGGATTCAATACGGAGATGCATGTGCCTCTGATAAGATATCTTCTCTGATCGAATCTACGTTAGGCACCCACATTCTTCCCCTGTATCTCACAATACCGTCTGACATTGAGTAGAGCACACTTCCCTTGGCTTCATCCTTCAGTCTCCATTTCTGCAACTGCTTGTCTGAAGACTGTCCTTGACGGATACAATCTAGTAAATCAGACTTGATTGTCAGATTAGACAGCCTCGGAGCTCTGCCCTTAGGATAGACCTCTAGACCAAATTTCTAAATCTCAGACTGAAGAGGTCTCTGCACTGACAACTGTGCTATGGCTGCGACTTTTCTGCTCAGGGCGTCTGCGACGACATTAGCCTTTCCCGGATGGTAGCTAATTTCGCAGTCGTACTCTTTTACCAATTCCAACCATCTCCTCTGTCTCATATTCAGCTCCTTCTGTGTGAAGAAATACTTGAGACTCTTGTGATCAGTGAATATCTGGCATTTCTCACCATACAAGTAGTGTCTCCAGATCTTCAACGCAAAGACTACTGCGGCTAATTCAAGATCGTGAGTCGGGTAGTTCTTTTCGTGCACTTTCAACTGCTTGGAAGCATAAGCTATAACCCGACCATGCTGCATCAATACTGCGCCTAAACCGAGCTCAGATGTATCGGTGTATAACACAAAGTCTCCTTGCCCTGATGGCATGGCCAACACCGGCGCTGAAATAAGAGCTTGCTTCAAAGTATCAAAGCTCTTCTAAAACTCGTCACTCCACACGAATTTAGCATTCTTCTTTGTCAGTGAAGTGAGAGGCACTGCTATCGACGAAAATCCCTGAATAAATTTCCTGTAGTAACCGGCTAAACCCAGAAAGCTGCGGATCTCTGATGCATTCTTCGGCTCTACCCATTCCTTAACGGCCGTCACCTTTGCTGGGTCCACCTCAATCCCATTTCTAGATACTACATGCCCCAAAAATGCTACTTTCTCCAACCAGAATTCACACTTACTGAACTTCGCAAATAACTTGCGACTCTACAAGGTCTGTAAAACCGTCCTCAAATGTTGACTGTGCTCCTCATGGCTCTTCGAGGAAATAAGAATATCGTCAATAAACACTATGACGAATTGATCAAGATAAGGCTGGAATACTCTGTTAATGAGGTCCATGAAAATTGCTGGAGCATTCGTCAGTCCAAATGGCATTACTAAGAACTCGTAATGCCCATACCGGGTTCTGAAGGCTGTTTTGTGAACATCTGCATCTTTAACCTTCAGCTGATGATACCCTGATCGAAGATCTATCTTAGTGAACACTGAAGCTCCCTGCAACTGATCGAACAAGTCCTCGATCCCTGGTAATGGGTATTTGTTCTTGATTGTTACCTTGTTCAGCTCTCGGCAATCGATACACAGCCTCATGCTCCCATCCTTCTTCTTTACAAAAAGCACTGCGTGCCCCATGGAGAGAAACTAGGGCGAATAAACTCCTTGTCAAGAAGCTCCTGTATCTACTGTTTAAGTTCTAGCATCTCAGCTGGAGCTAATCGGTACGGTGCCTTGGAGATTGGCACTGTGCCTGGCATAAGATCAGTGGAAAACTCCACATCCCTATCTGGTGGAAGACCTGTGACGTCGTCAGGAAAGACGTCTAGGAAGTCTCTGACTACCAGCACATCTGATATGGATGGAGTCGGCGCATCAGGTGCCGAAACAATGATGGCCAAGAAAGCCTGACACCCCTTAGAAATAAGTCTCCGTGCCTGCATGCAGGAGATCATACGAGGAAAGCTTCTCCATCGGTCTAGCTCAAAAAGAAACTGCTCCATTCCCATCGGTCAGACCAACACTGATCTCTTTTGAAAGTCAATCAGGACTCGATTCTTCGTCAGCCAGTCCATTACCAAGATAATGTTGAATTCTGGCATCGACAATACTATCAAGTCAGCATACACCAAGTGGCCCAGCAGTTCTAGATCAATATCTCTGATCACGCTGGTAGCTAACAGTTCTTCCCCTGATGGGACTGTCACTGAATAGTTCACGTCAAGGCCGATAGACTTGACCTCTAAATGATTGGCGAATGTCTCCGAGATGAAGGAGTGAGTGGCTCCCGAATCTATCAGGGCCTTCGTGGCTAATCTCTTAATGAAGATATTTCCTGAGAGACGTTAGCATGACACGAAACTTACATCCCAAAAGTTCTAATATAAACCTTATGTAACAAAAGATACCAAAAATGCCAACTAGCAACTTAATAATCCCAAAACAAAACGAGCATGCAGGGTAAAAATCTAATGTTGTACTAAATTAAATAAATTACCCGTGAACAGTGTAGTGTTTGGGTTCGCCTCCTGAGCATGCATGGCGAACACCCTGCCCTGGGTTGGCTGCTTCCATTGTGGGCACTCCTTCAACATGTGGTCACTGGCTCCACATTTAAAGCATTTCCCTGATCCCCACAGACACTGCCCCGGATGTTGGCGATTGCACTTCTGACACACTGGGAAATTACCTGGCCTCTGTGGAGCTTTCTGCTGTGGAACAGGCCCCTTGCCTTTCGGTGGCCCCTGATAGGGCTTCTTCCCTGGTTTCCCTTGGTAAGGTTTCTTGAACGGAGGTCTCTACTGCTGCGGTGCCTGATAGGGCCTCTTGCCCTGCCTATCATTCTCAATATCCCGCTGATCCTGTTCTGCCTCCAAAGCTCTAGACACGGCAACTGCATATGTAGTAGGACCAGCTACTCGGACATCTCGGCGCAAGATCGGCCGCAACCCATAAAAATGCCTCAACTTTTCTCGGGCATCATTAGCTATTAGGGGCACAAAGTAACACCCTCTTTCGAATTTCCTCACAAACTCTGCAACGCTGCTGTCCCCTTGACGCAACGCCATGAACTCCCTAGTCAATCGGGAGCGTACTTATTCAGTGAAGTACTTGGAGTAGAAGACCTCTTTAAAACCATCCCAAGTCAGTGTTCACAAATTCACTGACACTGACGCACTCTCCCACCATAGCCTGGCATCCCCGGTCACAAGTAACGTGGCACACCTGACTCTATCTGCCTCTGTCAGCTCCATAAAATCAAAAATCACCTCGATGGACTTAATCCATCCCTCCGCTATCATTGGGTCGGTGGTCCCCAAAAACTCCTTCGGGTTCATCCTCCTAAACCTTTCATACACTGCCTCCGGTTGGGGCCTCACCCCTGCACCCCCTGCTGCAGCTTGGTTCTCCGCGAACTGCGCGAAGAACTGTGTCATACCTTCAAGCATCTGCGCCTGCATATCTGGAGGTGGACGAAAAGGAGTGACCCTCTCCTCATCTCGGGCCTCTCGGTTCACCTCTTTAGCTTCGTGGTTAATCATACGTCTGGGAGGCATACTGTTCAAAAATTTACCCAACACGTAAACCCAATATGCATGAACATGATACTAATAGTATAAGATGCACGTAATTTGAAATAAAACATGGACATGCTGAAATCGTGACGTAATTCTTAACACATAACATAATTTAAAACATGAAAACTTACAGACTTGAGGTGTGACTTCGTGAGCTTCTTGCAACTGGAAGTAGGCATAACCCTTTACAAGAACACCGCTCTGATACAAACTGTGACGTCCCAGATTTGACGACTGTCCTCACTGTACCAAGATGAGTCTTTCCATCGTGCTTATGTCCTCACTCACACGCACCCTAGGAAACTTCTCAGAGGTCACCCATCCCAGAATTTCCCCAAGTCAAGCACGCTTAACTTTTGAGTTCTTATGTGATGAGCTACCGAAAAGAAGATGCACCTTCGTGGTATGAGTAGTACATATCAAATCTTTTAAGCCCCCTTCAACTGTACAGTCCATTACATGGAACAGTCTCGGAATCCCTCTCCTTCCAGTGTAAGATCGGTTCAGTCATGTTCCCTCCGCCTAAAAGCCTGCCAGGAGCCGCTAATTGTCCGTGCAACCTCATCGCACCGGCGATCACCCCCCGCCCTCTTCGGCCCCGGGCCTCACAATTAAAGACAAAACATTTCAAAAGAGCAGTTGGAAAGTCGAGACACAAAGTTCAAGAAACGAATTCAAGATGCAACGGATACAATAATTGAGTCTCACTGTACGATTAGTTTTCCCGCCTATATAAAGAGAAGATAAGTGAAGACTCAACATACAGAGATAATAAGCTTTAACGCAAACAAGAGAGAAAAGAAAGGGCACGCACATTGCAAATCAGCTTTCAGAAGCAATCAGCCCAAAGCGACACTTCAACGTGTTATCAGCTTAGTGGAGAAGTTATTTCCCTCAGTGTGTGAGAACATCCTTGTTCAGTTCTCACACACAAACACTCTCACCACCACTCAAAAACAGTCTTACACAAATACGTTAAACTTGTGTATGTAGTCTTTGACACATAAACCTTAAAGAAGTGTTGGCTGGAAGGTGCTGCCTTCAGTCGTAGCTAGGAGTTCAGTTTAGGCAGTAGTGTAAGTCCTAGCTGAGTAGGTTTGTACAACTAGTTGTATAAATCAAAGTCTTTTAGTGGATCCTACCCGTGGAGATAGAAGGGGTGACGTAGGAGCAGTTGAAGTCTCCGAACATCCATAAATATATCTTGTGTATTTAACTAATTAACTACTGTTTTCAAACTGTTTGGATCAGTTAGAGTATCTGTCAATTCAGTTTTCACCATAATTAAACTGATGAATGCAAAAACTAATCTACTATTTTTCAGTTATTCAGTTTAAATAAGTTAAAATGTTTTCTAATATAACAATCTTTTTCACGAAGGATTACTTCGAGTTTCTTCCGCTTGGTTTTAAACCAAACTCGATTTAATCCATCGGTGTTAACATTTTTAGAACACGAGCTATTGCAGCTCATTGGAGAATATAGTGTTTGAAATGCCTTCAAAGGCACTAGCACACTTGATCCTTCAATTGATATCAGAGCTAATTGTTCAAAGAAGAACATTTGAAGAAATATGTGTTTTAAAATTTGTTATTTTAAAATAGTGTTAAAAGCTATTTAAAATTATTTCATACAATTTCAAAACTATTTGAAAATATTTATTTATTGATCTTTAGCAAAGAGTTGAGAGAATTGGTTCTGTAACTAACGTTGTAGCCACTTCTCCAGATTCTTAGCTTTGGGGTTTTAATTAGCCTGCAGGGGACTGAGAATCATCTGCAAAAATGCACAGCTAAATTGCTCGCTGAACAAGATTTCAGTTGCAAGCCTACCAGGCCAGCTGTTCCTCAGACTAAACTCATCCATGTTTGGATGTTGGTCGATTTAATCACCAGCTGAATTCCACGTGAGCCTAGTCAGAGTCTGCTCGACCAGTTGAGTAAGCACAGAGGTCAAGTTCAAAGCAATTTAACTCGTTTATCTAGCAAATTGAACTCACAACCGATGCAGCATTTCAAGCAGTCAAGACAACCAGCTGATGGTATATCCAGTTCTGTCACATAAACCTACTGATATCTGATGTTTTTAAAAATATGTTATTGTTGTAGCAAGTTTTCCTTTATGTACTCAAATATAAATACAAGGAAATTTATTTAAATAAACATCATGTTTATTCAGCTGTGTTTCGTTGTGACTGAATGTATATTTCCGGATTTCTTGTCTACAATGCTTGAATGATTATAACCTCTCAATGAGTGATTAGATAAGTATTTTTCAAATACGGGTTTACATTCAGTCTCTGAGGGGGAGTTTTTCTTTTACCCTCAACTTTAAAAAAAAATCTTTTTGTTTAATCAGTTTTAAAATTCAGTTGTTGAGAAGAATTTTTCTTTTCGTCAACCGAAAAGTGCTTTCTTAAATTTTTTTGGTTTTCAATTCAGTTTTGAAGGTGGAGTTTTTATTTTATTCTCTATCTCTAAATTTTTTTCAAAACTTCTTTAATTCAGTTCTTGAGGGGGAGATTTTAACAATGTTTGAATGTACTAACCGTTGAACTGAATATATTGTGCTTAACTGCTCAATTTTTGTGATCATCAAAAAGGGAGAGATTGTTGGAACTTTTCAAGTTCGCAATCTTGATTTTGATGTTAACAAAATTGTTATTTTGTGTTACTAATAATCTACCTTAGTGTGCAGAAGCTAGGATCAGTCACGATCTGCTTACATCGCAAACTGAAGCCCCAACTGATAGCACAAACTGAATCAGTCTAACTGTTACGTCAATTGACCAGTCCAGCTGATTGTCCAGTTGATAGGTGGTTCAGCAGGAGAACCTCAGAAGCCTGGCCAGCTGAAGGAGTGTTCAACTGATGAAGAAACCTAGCTGATCAAATCAAATGAACGAGAATAAAATCAGTTCAATTGACGAGTCAACTGATTTCACCAGCCCAACTGAAGATCAGTTCAGCTGACCAGTTTGAAGCATCAGTCATAATCTTTCAGTTGTAGATGAAGAAAAACTCTTTCTAGTGGATTCCAGTTATACACAAAGGTACAAAGCCATTGTCCAGTCAAAGGACAATAACGGATGTTGTATCAGAGCATTAAAGACAAAACATTTCAAAAGGACAGTCGGAAATTCAAGACAAAAAGTCCAAGAAACAAATTCAAGATGCAACAGATACAATAATTGAGTCTCACTGTACGATCAGGTTTCTCGCCTATATAAAGAGAAGATCAGTGAAGACTCAACATACAGAGATAATAAGCTTTAACGCAAACAAGAGAGAAAAGAAAGGACACGCACATTGCAAATCAGCTTTTAGAAGCAATCAGCCCAAAGGGACACTTCAACGTGTTATCAGCTTAGTGTAGAAGTTATTTCCCTCAGTGTGTGAGAACATCCTTGTTCAGTTCTCACACACAAACACTCTCACCACCACTCAAAAACAGTCTTGCACAAAGACATTAAACTTGTGTATGTAGTCTTTGACACATAGATGTTAAAGAAGTGTTGGCTGGAAAGTGCTGCCTTCAGTCGTAGCTAGGAGTTCAGTTTAGGCAGTAGTATAAGTCCTAGCTGAGTGGGTTTGTACAACTAGTTGTATAAATCAAAGTCTTCTAATGGATCCTACCCGTGGAGGTAGAAGGGGTGACGTAGGAGCAGTTGAAGTCTCCGAACATTCATAAACATATCTTGTGTATTTAACTAATTAACTACTGTTTTCAAACTGTTTGGATCAGTTAGAGTATCTGTCAGTTCAGTTGTCACCATAACTGAACTGATGAATGCAAAAACTAATCTACCATTTTTTAGTTTTTCAGTTTACATAAGTTAAAATGTTTTCTAATATAACAGGCTTTTTCACGAAGGATTACTTCGAGTTTCTTCCGCTTGCTTTTAAACCAAACTCGATTTAATTCATCGGTGTTAACATTCTTAAAACACGAGATATTTCAGCTCATTAAAAAATATAGTGTTCGATATGCCTTCAAAGGCACTAGCACACTCGATCCTTCAGTTTATCCTAATGACAGAGCTCATAAGCTGTCTAATCTGACAGTCCAGTCTTCTTTGCTAGACCGAATCCGTAGAGGTCATCCTTCGGATGAGCAGTTACAGAAATGGAGACTGAAGGATGAGGCCAAGGACATTGTACTCTACACAGTGTCTGACGGTATTTTGAAATACAGAGGAAAGATGTTGGGTGGTGCCTAGTGTTGATTCGATCAAAGAGGATATTTTGACAGAGGCACATGCATCTCCGTATTCCATTCATCCAGGAGGTACAAAGATGTACAGGGATTTGCAAATTTTGTATTGGTGGCCAGGGATGAAGCGAGACATCCGCCGATTTGTGTCTGAATGTCTCACTAGTTGGCAATGCAGTGTTAGAGTAGGTGCACGTCGAGCCAAGTGTTGGCCGAGTGTTCACAATGAAACTCTATGTATAAACAGTCTTTATTTTAATAATATTTGAAATTATTGTTTTGGCACTTCTTTATCTGTATACCCATGCATGTTGCATAGATAAAGTCCTTGAATATACAAATAGTAGAAAGAATATGAGATGCTCATATGATGAGTATCATGAATCTTATATTTGAAATACTGTATATTCTAAACAGTTCCTATTCGATTCAGCCGCCGTTAAGGAGGATATAGGCCACTCGAGTTCGAGACTAGAATATGCGATGTGAGTACCATGTTTCATTGGTAGGGGACATTGTGATGTCCGAGCATGCAGATTGGTGCTCCTGGTAGAGTGCACTGAACAACCCTCCATATAGAACTTTCCAAATGGTTCTCACTTATCGAGTGCAAACGTCCTAGTTTATGGTTGTACAACATTAGTACTTATGACCCTGGACAACATTGACATTCTATATGCTAGCATTGTACTTTGACTTGTTTACCGACTCTTAAGGGGTCATCAGGTGGCAAGGTTGTGTGTTATGTCGAAACATATAGGAGTCGATGCATTGTAGTCGGGGATTCACCGCTTACCTTCGGTATGGATATCCTATGTGATCTCATGTGTATGTAGTTTGAAATCTCTGATCAGAGTATGGTGGTAATTAAGAAAGGGGTTTCTTAGATTACACAATCGATGCAACTACGACATGACACATAGTATCGATTCATTGACAACTCTCGATATACCAATGGTTGTCGAATCGTCGGGATATATGAGTTGAAGGGACCGTACTGTACGCTAACTGTCACGCCCCGAAACTCGGGATTGACACCAGTGTTGTTTAACAATCACACGATCGAACCAACAAGCCTTTTGTAGCACAGTATAAACCAAACGAGTGTATATATCATAATTTAAACGTAACAACAATTGTCTTTCCAAAACGAAATCCAAATGAAAAAGTGATCAATGCGGAAGCGTCTTACAATTCATTAAATCAAAAAATTTCGAAATAAAATATATTACTAATCTCGTGGATCACCAGCCCCAAAACTGCTCAGACTCTTCGTCCTCAACCTGTTCTTCGGACTTATCTGGGAGGAGAGAGTAAGGGGATGTGTATTTTGATAAATACTCAGTAAATGGGGGATATTGAACTCAACGTAACAATTTTATAACATTTTCGAAACATACATATAATTACAGCATGCTTTTCGTACATCGTATCCGTAACATAACAACACTGCGATTTTTCACCTTTAACGGTTTACTGACGTCAGTCCCTAAGTTTTAATCCTCTAAGGGGGCGAAGCCATAAAACGGTTCTATCCCGCCGTGAAGGGCCATATGTTGGAATTCCACCCATTTTCAGAGAATCCTCACAGTGTCAACACATAAACGTATAAAAATTTCATAAAAACGTATAGACGGGAGACGGAGCTCGACCGAATTTTAAAACCAAGAAAAACGAAATTTCATATGCATAAAAACCGAATTTAAAACAGCCCACTTACAGTGTTTGGATTTAATAAAAACGTGGAGTGTACGGCTTGGATTGGGTTACTTCGCGTTCCTCGTCCGGGCAGCGCTTCGACTCTATTTCTTGGACGATTTTGTGCAGAGTTTTGGCTAAGGAATGCTGCTGAATTTCTCGAAAATATGCAGCAAGGATCTCGAATTTGGTGGTGTGGAATGCTAGGAGTAGAGGACTATTTATAGGGGAAGGGAATGAGGTTAATAAGGGAGCTCAAATCATGCCCAAATTGGCACCAAATCTCTCCATGTTTGACTCCTGCCATCTCCTTCCAAGGCTGCTGATTTGCTTCTAAATTCAGCTCCTCTTTTCCTAATTAAACACTCTTGATTGGCTCGAAAATTGGGTGCAAATGGGAGGGGAAGATTTGCTTCATTCTTTAGCTTAAGTTGCATATAATCCCACAATTAAGCACTACGATAATTAAGGCAATAATCTAGTGGAAATTTCGAATTTCCAAGGTCCATGTATTCAATCTCCTAACCCTTGCATGATATCTCTCAAATTTTGCAATGTCCCTTTCCTAAATTTTCGAAAATGTGCTTGTACAAGTGCATGCACTAATATCTTGACAATAATGATTTCCCATAAAAATATATTCTCCAATATGCATAACTTATCCTTACATACAATAATCAAAAAAAAAATCCTATGATCTTGAATTTCCTTACAAATGTTAATTTATATCTTTGAATAATTTTGGTTCTCACACTAACCATAATTGAATGGTTCTTGCAGGCACTATCATTTGATACCTAGGAAATCATGTAAGCGATGCTGCTAGGCGTTTAACATGATTGGTTGGGTATTATCAGACTTGAGTTCTGAAGTTCTTGTTATCAATGAGTTGATAATTAAGAATGGAGCAATTGGGGTATGCTCGTATAAGGACATGTTTAGTCCGAATCACATGGAGATGTGAACCCACTACTAGTTGTATTAATGAACCATTGAGGGCCACACAAGTACTAGCTTTTTAAATCCCGTTGAGAAGAAAATAGCTCAATGTGTTGAACGGCTTATAAAGGAGTTTATAAGCGTAAAAAAAAATAGAAGTATGACTTCTATAAGGAGAATGTAACTTTTAATTTATGGAAGTATTCCTAAATTAAAAGTTGGCCAAACAAATAATGTATTTGAAAATTGTAATTTTCATAAACATTATTGTGGACTAAATTAAATTAATTCAAGTATTGAATTAATTAAACATTAGCGGGCCTAGTAGAGTCCAAATAATTAAATTAATTCAAGTGTTGAATTAATTAAATAACATTGGGTCTTGTAGAGCCCAAATGGAATGATTATTTAACTAGTGGGTTTGAGTAAATTCAAGTAAGGTTTAATTGGGCTCAAATATGTTTGAGACATTTAAATTAAAGTCCATGGGCCTTGTAATTGTTACAAGCCCAAGCAAAAAAGCCATGCTTAGAAGTTGAAGGGTTGGAGGCACTTTTTCATTAAACATTGCATGACATGCTCATGCACTTTATCACCTTTTTTGCACATCCAAGAAACTTCTTCCCTTCTCTCCTAACTAGGCTTGGCCGAAAACTTTGAATCATTTTCTCCTTCAATTTTTCTCTCATTTTTCTTCTTCAATTATTGAAGAAAGAAAACACTTCTCTTTGAAAAATCCTCTTATTTTTCTAGTGCAAAATAAGAGGGGTTCTAGCTTGCAAGTGGTGGGCTTAATATTTGAGCAAGGTGTGCTCAAAAGAAAGCTTGAAGATAGTCTTACAATTCAAGAGCTAAGGTGTTTACACCTTAGTTGGAGCCATCATCAATCTCAAGAGATTGATAGATAAAATTTTCTAAAACACCCTATGAATGTCATATTGTGTTTTTCGTATTTGCTACACATTATAGGCTTGAGGTGCTCTTATTTCTTGCTACAAAATTATTTTTGAAACTTCCGTTGCGCATACGGGCACCTTAATCAATTCACTTTCAAGTGGTATCAAGAGCTATGGATACTATTTTGTGTAGCATATACATAATATTATATCGAGGTCGATTTCTAACCGCATGAGATGAATTTTTGCAACAAAAATCAAGGCAGTGTAAGGGGTTTTTTGGGCAGCAACGGGCCGCCTGAGGGGTTGCCCATTTCGGGCAGCGAGGGCAGCCTATGAAAATAAAATAAAAAAAATTTGGTAAGTTGGCCGGAATCCGGCGACGGCGATGACGACTAGGATTTCCAAAAGTGTTTTAGATTATCAAATTGTCATGGGCCTTGAAGTTGTTGGGCCATTAGATGGCTAACATATTTGTGAAATTTAAATGTGCGAAAATGTTTTTGGTGAAAAATGATTTTTTGGGCCCTTAAATTTAAATTTACAAAAGTTGCAAATATTTTCTCATGAAATAAATAATTGAAGTTGGACTTTAATTATTTATAGTAAATGGTGATTTACAAGAAATTCGGTTATAAATAAATTAATTAGAAAGTAGACAAATGTATTTGTATACTTTGTTAATTTATTTTATAATCGTGGCGGTTAGTGATTGGATCAAGATATATAACATTTGATCAATTGATTATTGTGATAATTAATTGATGGTGTATGATATGTGATATTATGCATGAAAGATGATCAAAAGCCCAAGCCCAATTTGCTAGGTGTATGCTAGGATATTTTGTGTTGAATGATTGTAATAATTATCAATTTATAAAGTGGGCTTGGTTTATGGCCCGTTCCCACCCCCATGAGATGTATCCCTATTTGACATGGATATTTATTTGTAAATATCAGTATAGTGGAAGATCAAGATTGGAAGATGGTAGCCTTGATGATTATGAAGATCGAAGACATGTAAATATTTGAAGCATATGTAATAGTTGCATTTGCATCCCATGCATTTCCCTAGGATTGGACCTAGGCCCGTGTTTAGCTCACACGGGCAATTAGTTTTGGGGCGATTGATCATCCTTGTTTTGTTTACTGTTTATAATATATGTATGATATGCTATAAATAATTAGTATGTGTGTTATTATTGTGATAATAACAAAGTTGCATGAATCCGACAAACATACGATCAAACATGGCGAGCTTTTAAATAAAATTAATGATGAGACCTTTCAAAATAAAAAACCCTCATTTTGAATAAGATTCAAAATTAATATCAAGCCCGAAAATGGGAATTATAAAGGTGTTTATAATTTCCATGTCTTCCATCGACAATGAGTGCATGATGAACGCTACCCGTGCTCGGGGCTCGGCTCATATTATTGGGGGAGCCCTGGGTGCCGTAAAGCTGTGACATCCATTGACATGGTGATGTGAACTACGTGGAACTCCCATGATTTCGGCTCATATTATTGAGGGAACTCATGACGACCGTCCATTTAGGTTCAACATCGATGGGTAAGGCCTAACACGTAAAGATGAACGACGTCATATTATTGGGTCCTAATCAAACGTGAGACAAAAATTTACGTTGAGGGTTGCATGAAGATGCAATTGGAAACTACCTTTTAGGAATTGTGATTGGATGATATTATTCGGGATCATAATTCGCTAAATGGACCTTGCGTATCTATTGAGGAAGGGAGTTTCCCGTTTTCACTAGAGGGTAGTGAAAATGTCAAAACAGTGGGAGCAAAAATTTATAAAGTAAAAGTCCATACTTTATATCTTACTAAATATTTTAAAATATTCATTAACATTTGTTTGTTTTACTTTTCAGTAAAAATTTGACAATGTCTTCGATTCACAATCCGCTATCTGCAATACTCGAAAAACACATATTAACTGGACCTAATTACCTCACTTGGCTAAGAAACCTGAAAATTGTCTTGAATTCGGAAAGGATAGCATATACACTTACTGAGTCGCCCCCTGTTGAGGCTCCGACTAGCTGCACTCCTGAGGAATTGCAGACTTACCAGGATTGGTGTGACCATGACTTGAAAGCCAAGTGTTATATGCAGGCTTCTATGAATGATGAGTTGCAGATGCGTTTTGAGGATGCAAAGAGTGCTACTGACATTCATTTGCATCTCAAGGAGCTCTTTGGAGAGCAAACTCGACCTCTTAGGCATGCTACCGTCAAGGAGCTGATCACTTTGCGCATGCGAGATGGGGCCTCGGTCCATGAGCATGGCCTGAAGTTGATTGGGCTCGTGGACAAGTTCGTTGGCATGGATTTGATGTTGCCTTCGGAGTTGACCATCGACGTGTTGCTCTTGTCACTGCCTAGCTCGTTTGATCCTTTTGTGGTGAATTTCAATATGAACAAGATGGAGCCGACCCTTGAGGAGTTGGTGAACATGCTTATGACCTTTGAGTCCACCATCAAGAAAGAGAAGCCGGTTCTTTATGTGGGTTCTTCATCTGGTACGAAGATTGATCCACGTGGGAAGGGAAAGAAGCGTTCTTTCCAACGTCCCAAGAAGAACGTGCCCTTGAAGAGGCAGACTCCGAGTCCCGCTGTGGCAGCCACACCAGTGAAGGCTAACAAGACTGTTGACATCTGTCATCACTGTAAGAAGCCTGGAAATTGGAGGCGTAACTGCAGGGAATATCTTGACCAGAAGAGTTTTGGAAACGGTATGTTCTATATTGAAGTAAACATTTCAATTAACTCTACTTCTTGGGTATTAGATACCGGCTGTGGCTCACATCTCTGTAATGATTTACAGGTGATGGGAAGAAGTAGAAGGCTTAGGGAAGGCGAGACCTTCTTGAGGATGGAGCAAGAGTTGCTGCAAAGGCCATAGGAGATGTTTACTTGCTTTTGAACAATGATTTTAAGTTAATTTTAAGAGATGTTTTGTTTGTACCGGATTTGGTAAAAAACATTGTTTCCATTTCTATGCTTGATAAAGATGGATTTTCTTGTTTATTTAGCAAAGGTGTTTGCAACATTTACAAGAATGAATGTTTAATTGGTACTGGAGAACTTGAAAACGATCTATATAACTTAAAATTGAAAGATATTCCACTAAACAATGTCCAAGCAATAACAACAACAAACAAGCGAAAACAAGATACTCAAAATTCGGCATAATTATGGCATGCTCGATTAGGACATATTTCCCTAAAAAAGATTAACAAGCTGGTGGGAGTGGGCATGTTTGATATGTCTGATATTAATGCTCTCGCGACTTGTGAATCCTGTCTAAAAGAAAAGATGACCAAAATTTCCTTTAAGAACCATGTGGAGCGAGCCAAAGGGTTATTGGATTTGATCCATACCGATGTGTGAGATCCGCTTAGCATCACCACTAAGCATGGACATGCCTACTTCATCACCTTTACCGATGACTTTTCGAGGTATGGTTATGTATATTTGATGAAATACAAGTCTGAAGCCTTTGAAAGGTTCAAAGAATTCAGAAGTGAATTAGAGAAACAGTTGGGACGAAGCATCAAGTCATTTCGATCGGATCGAGGTGATGAGTACTTGAGTGCCGAGTTCCAAGAGTATCTTAAGGAGAATGGGATTCTCTCGCAGTGGACTCCGCCCGCTATACCACAGTTGAATGGTGTTTTGGAGCGTCGTAACCAGACTTTGATGGACATGGTTTGGTCTATGATGGGGTTCACGAAGTTGCCGCCATCGTTTTGGGGATATGCGCTTTAGACAGCGGCACTGTTGTTGAACAATGTTCATTCAAAGGCAATTGATAAGACTCCATATGAGATATGGATGGGTAAGCCTCCCAAATATTCTTATTTTAGAATATGGGGATGCCCTGCTTATGTGAAGCAGGTAGTGGGAGTTAAATTGGATAGTCGATCCATTTTATGTTACTTTGTGGGATATCCAAGGAATTCAGTTGGATGCTATTTCTATCATCCCCAAGAAACAAAGGTGTTTGTTTCTAGGAATGCAACCTTTTTGGAAAAAGAGTTTCTATTGGATAGAAAAGGAGAGATGATAGAACTCGAAGAGGTTCAAAAGACACTCACAATTGTAGAACCCACACCAGAAGAGCCAAGAGAGGAGATACAAGCTCCTAGAAGATCCGAGAGAGTCTCGAGACCACCTATGAGGTATGGTCTGCTTCTTGAAGAAGGACATGATGAGCCTATCCATAGATGTGATCCAAGGACCTTCAAGGAAGCATTATCTGATGCCGATTCATCCAAGTGACGTGAAGCAATGGAATCTGAGATGAATTCCATGCATTCAAACCACGTGTGGAATCTTGTGGATCCACCTGAGAGAACTGTTCCCATAGGGTGTAAATGGATTTACAAGAGGAAACTTGGGGCGGATGGGAAGGTATTGACCATTGACCTTCAAAGCGCGATTGGTTGCAAAAGGATATACTCAAAGACATGGAGTTAACTTTGAGGAAACCTTTTTTCCAGTTGCAATGTTCAAGTCTTTAAGGATATTGCTAGCCACAGCTATATGGTATGACTATGAGANGGTTTACATCTATCGGAAGTGAGCATATGGTATGCAAACTTCAGAGATCTATTTATGGTCTAAAGCAGGCATCTAGGAGTTGGAACCTCAGATTCGATAGTACAATCAAAGAGTTTGGTTTTACTAAGAATCCTGAGGAACCCTGTGTGTATAAGAAGGTCAGTAGGAGTGCTGTGACATTCCTGGTGCTTTATGTTTATGACATTCTACTCATTGGGAATGACGTAGGGATGTTGCAATCAACTAAAATATGGTTAGCGAGTAAGTTCTCGATGCAGGACTTGGTTGAAGCATCTTTTGTATTGGGAATACAGATCTATAGAGATAGATCGAGAAGATTGCTTGGTCTCACCCAGTCCACATACATTGATACCATCGTGAAGCGGTTCTCGATGGATGAGTCCAAGAGAGGACATCTACCAATGTGTCATGGCGTGTCCCTATCCAAGTCTATGTCTCCCAAGACTGATGCAGAGATAGCGGCGATGACAAGCATTCCTTATGCATTTGTAATTGGTAGCATCATGTATGGAATGATATCTACACGTCCTGACGTAGCTTTTGCACTAAGTGTAGTGAGTAGATATCAATCGAACCCCGGTCTTCCACACTGGAAAGCTGTAAAAGACATTCTCAAGTATTTGAGAAGGACCAGTAAGTTGTTCTTGGTCTATGAGGGTAGAGAACTGAAATTGGAAGGCTATACCGACTCTAGCTTCCAAAGCGATATCGATGAATTGAAGTTAACCTCTAGGTTCGTATTCATGCTCAATGGTGCTGTTATCTCTTGGAAGAGTTCCAAGCAAGACAGTACTGCGGATGCCACCACTGAGGGCGAATACATTGCTGCATCAGCTGCAGCAAAGGAGGCTGTTAGGATAAGGAATTTCGTCCAAGAGTTGGGTGTCATTCATAATGGAGTTGCTCTTGTCCCGGTGTTTTGTGACAACACGGGAGCTATAGCTCAAGCGAAGGAGCCAATGTCTCATCAGAAGTCCAAACACGTATTGAGAAAGTACCACATCCTCCGAGAGATTGTGGAAAGAGGAGAAGTGTCAATTGACAAAGTCGGCTCCACAGATAATGTTGCTGATCCGCTAACTAAGCCTTTACCTGGACCATTATTCGAGAAGCATCGCGAATCGATGAGTTTAAAGCATATGGGTTGTTGGCTCTAGTGCAAGTGGGAGATTGTTAGAGTAGGTGCACGTCGAGCCAAGTGTTGGCCGAGTGTTCACAATGAAACTCTATGTATAAACAGTCTTTATTTTAATAATATTTGAAATTATTGTTTTGGCACTTCTTTATATGTATACCAATGCATGTTGCATAGATAAAGTCCTTGAATATACAAATAGTAGAAAGAATATGAGATGCTCATATGATGAGTATCATGAAACTCATATTTGGAATCCTATATATTCTAAACAGTTCCTAGTCGATTCAGCCGCTGTTAAGAAGGATATAGGCCGCTCGAGTTCGAGACTAGAATCTGCGATGTGAGTACCATGTATCATTGGTAAGGGACATTGTGATGTCCGAGCATCCAGATAGGTGCTCCTGGTAGAGTGCACTGAACAACCCTCCATATAGGAGTTTCCAAGTGGTTCTCACTTATCGAGTGGAAACGTCCTAATTTATGGTTGTACACCATTAGTACTTATGACCCTGGGCAACATTGAGACTCTATATGCTAGCATTGCACTTTGACTTGTTTACCGACTCTTAAGGGATCATCAGGTGGCAAGATTGGGTGTTATGTCGAAACATATAGGAGTCGATGCATTGTAGTCGGGGATTCACCGCTTACCTTCGGGTATGGATATCCTATATGTTCTCATGTGTATATAGTTTGAAATATCTGATCAGAGTATGGTGGTAATTAAGAAAGGGGTTTCTTAGATTACACCATCGATGCAACTACGACATGAAACATAGTATCGATTCATTGACAACTCTCGATATACCAATGGTTGTCGAATCGATCGGGATATATGAGTTGAAGGGACCGTACTGTACGCTAAACATAATTGAATGGTTCTTGCAGGTACTATCATTTGATACCTAGGGAATCATGTAAGCAATACTGCTAGGCGTTTAACATGATTGGTTTGTTACTATCAGACTTGAGTTCTGACGTTCTTATTATCAAGGAGTTTATAATTAAGAATGAAGCAATTGGGGTATGCTCGTATAAGGACATGTTTAGTTCGAATCACATGGAGATGTGAACCCACGGCTAGTTGTATCAATGAACCATTGAGGGCCACAAAAGTACTAGCTTTCTAGATCCCGTTGAGAAGAAAATAGTTCAATGTGTTGAACGGCTTATAAAGGAGTTTATAAGCGTAAGGAAAAATAGTAGTATAACTTCTATAAGGAGAATGTAACTTTTAATTTATGGAAGTGTTCCTAAATTAAAAGTTGGCCAAACAAATAATGTATTTGAAAATTCTGATTTTCATAAACATTATTGTGGACTAAATTAAATTAATTCAAGTGTTGAATTAATTAAACACTAGCGGGCCTAGTAGAGTCCAAATAATTAAATTAATTCAAGTGTTAATTAATTAAATAACATTGGGTCTTGTAGAGCCCAAATGAAATGATTATTTAACTAGTGGGCTTGAGTAAATTCAAATAAGGTTTAATTGGGCTCAAATATGTTTGATACATTCAAATTAAAGTCCATGGTCCTTGTAATTGTTACAAGCCCAAGCAAAAAAGGCATGCTAGGAAGGTGAAGGGTTGGAGGCACTTTTTCATTAAACATTGCATGACATACTCATGCACTTTATCACCTTTTTTGCACAACCAAGAAACTTCTTCCCTTCTCTCCTAACTAGGCTTGGCCGAAAACTTTGAATCATTTTCTCCTTCAATTTTTCTCTCATTTTTCTTCTTCAATTGTTGAAGAAAGAAAATACTTCTCTTTGAAAAATCCTCTTATTTTTTTAGTGCTAAATAAGAGGAGTTCTAGCTTGCAAGTGGTGGGCTTAATATTTGAGCAAGGAGTGCTCAAAGGAAAGCTTGAAGATAGTATTGTCATTCAAGAGCTAAGGTGTTTACACCTTAGTTGGAGCCATCATCAATCTCAAGAGATTGATAGGTAAAATTTTCTAAAACATCCTATGAATGTCATATTGTGTTTTTCGTATGTGCTACACATTATAGGCTTGAGGTGCTGTTATTTCTTGCTACAAAATTATTTTTGAAACTTCCGTTGCGCATACGGGTACCTTAATCGATCCCCTTTCATGCAGTGCATCAGAGGCCAACAGGAATTCTTAAACCGCTCCCTATCCTCGAGTGGAAATAGGAGAATATCACCATGGATTTTGTTGTTGGTTTGTCGAGGTCAGTCAGAGGATCCAATGTCATTTGGGTTATAGTGGATCGACTTACTAAGTCATCACATTTCTAACCGGTGAAGACGACTTTCTTCATGACATAGTATGCAGAGCTCTATATCCGGGAGATCGTCCGCTTGCACAGGATCCCAGTTTCTATTGTGTCCGAAAGAGAACCGAGATTCACATCGTCCTTTTGGAAGAGTTTACATGCAGCCATGAGGACGAAGTTGCTATTCAGTACAGCATTTCACCCGCAGACAGATGGCCAATCTGAGCGAGTGATTCGGATTTTGGAGGATTTGTTGAGAGCTTGTGTGACAGATTTTCATGGGAATTGGGAATCAAAGTCACCTTTAGTGGAATTTACATACAACAACAGTTTCCAAGCATCTATAGGTATGACTCCCTACGAGACACTATATGGATGGAAGTGCAGATCGCCGATTCATTGGGATGAAGTCGGTGAGAGATCAGAACTTGGTCAAGAAATTGTTCAGCAGACTGCAGATGTGGTGGTCAAGATCCGAGACATGATGAAGACCGCCCAGAGTCGTCAAAAGAGCTATGCTGACAAGAGGAGGAGAGATCTTGAGTTTGCCGTAGGAGATCATGTTTTCATAAAGATAGCACTTATTAAGGGTGTTATGAGATTTGTGAAGAGAGGCAAGCTTAGTCCGAGATTTATTGGACCGTTCGAGATTCTTGACAGAGTTGAGACACTAGCTTATCGTGTAGCTCTACCGCCGAATTTGGCCGGTGTACACAATGTGTTCCACATCTTGATGCTAAGGAAGTATATCGTGAATCTTTCGCATGTCTTGAACTTTGAGCCATTGCAGTTGGCCACAGATTTTTCATATGAGGAAAGACCTGTCCATATCCTAGACAGACAGGAAAGGAGACTTCGGAACAAAGTGACCAGGTTGTCAAAGTCCCGTGGCTGAATCAAGCAGTGGAGGAGGCCACTTGGGAGACCTAAGAACACGAGGAATCGCTACCCGGAATTTTTTGGTGAGTCTTAATTTCGAGGACGAAATTTATTTAAGTGGGGGGAATTGTAGAGCCCAAAATCAGTACACGTAAAACTTATGTATTTATTTATTTGTTAAATCATTTAATTAATTTTAAAATGATTTTAGTGATGCATGATTTATGAAATTACATTATTTTAATTATTTATGTTTATGCGATGCACGTTAAAATTTTTTCTTGAGTTTCAAGTTTCAGGCGATCATTCGATGCGAGATCGAGGAAAAGAGACCGGCTACAATTTTGGCGATTTTAAAATGTAGTATTTTATTTTAAGTTAGGATAGAGATATTTTTAAATGATTTATTTAGTTTTTTCATTTTTAAAGCTTAATTTAATTATTAAGTGATTCTATGATTTTAAACTTTTGAAGGTGGGTTACTTGTGCATTTTATTTTAAATGAGGGGATTTTATAAGAAAAATTAGTGTGGTTTAACATTTAATTACATGTTAATTATTTTATTAAGCAAAATTTTATCCTCCTAATTACCTAAACACACGCACACACACTCCTACACACACACCCCATCGATTTTTAATATACACACACACCCAAATCCCTTTGGCTTCTATTTCATTTTTTTAAAAACCAAAGTTAGGGTTCTAGAGCTTCAGCAGCCGCCCCTACTTCTTCAAATTTTTCTAGCAATTCACGTTGATTTTGTTGCAAGAAATCGAGCCACAAATCGTTCCAGATCAACCCTCGCATCTTTCCCGCTTTGGTATCGTCGTTTCGGTTTTTTTAAAGATCAATGCATGTATATTCTTTCTTTTTTGCATCGATCTTGTCATAGTATATTTTTTGATGTTTATTGTGTGTAAAAATTCATGTATGTTGATTTGAGCATAAATGTTTTGAAACGATTTTGGATCAAAATTTTAGACTTTAAACATGAGTCTGCGGTCCTTTCGAGTATTGTGAATTTTCAGTTGACTTTTTGAAAAAACTTTCAATATATAAAACATAGCACTTTTTTGATACCTTTGATTTGACAGCAAATTCGTAATTTTTGGACAAGAAATGAGGAAGTTATGTTCATTCTCGTGTGACTGCTCAGTTTCAAAAATTTTCATGTAGGCCGGCGCTCGGGCGTGAAATCTTACCGCTCGAGTGCTAGACCTTCTGGACGGGGTGCGCTCGAGCGGTAAGATTTTACCGCCCGAGCACCAAGCTCTCTGAAAAAAAAAATTTTAATTTTTGTCTTGGGCAGGCATGCATAATGTATTAGTATGTTCGACGTGCAAAGAAAATATTTTATGTTTTTGAGGTATGCTAATTGTCTTGTGACCAAATAATAACGGGTTTGGAAGTCGGTGAACGTGGCCGAGGGCCTCTCCACCCTGGTAAAGTATGACCAGGTTTAGATTAGGATTGGAAAACGGTAAAGTATGACCATGGACCAATCCAATCGGTAAAGTATGACCGGAGAGCTCATGTATGCGGTAGTGGACATCCCTACCAGCCCAGTACTGTGGTTTAGTCTGATCATGCGTATGTATGTATGGGTCACTTGCTTCGAAACATATCTCTACGCAAAATGATGAAGTTATGCATGTTCAACTATGTATGTTGCAAGTATGTTTATGAAAAGTTTTATGATGATGGAACGTCTATGTTTATGTTTTTACGTTCAAGTTTCAAGTATGTGCGTTCTACTTTAAAGATGCATGTGATTTTATTATGTATTACTTGTTATATCCAGTTTATACGTGTTGAATCTTTAGACTCACTAGACTTGATCAATGCAGGTGAGGACAAGCATGAGGAGACGAGGGGTGGGGACCAATGAGCTGACTCGGTCTGCGCAGGAGGTTAAACCCGGGGACCGCCTACGTTTTAAAAACTTTAAGCATGATTCAATACTCTGTTTCTTTTCTTGAGATTGTTTACGACGTTTTAAACGAATAATTTCCGCAAACTTTGTTGGTGATCGTTTTTATCCCAAATATTTTAATCGAGGAGATTCATCTTATCGCAATTTGAAAGTTAATTATTTATTTAAGAAAATTTTATTTTTCAGCAAATTTTAAAATAGTTTAAAAGTGCAGTACGTTACAATTTATACCTTAATTTTTATTGCCATATTAATAAATTTAGAACTTAACTAATAAAATGCACTTATTTTTATAATACCACCATGTTAAATTTGGCCAAGCTCGAGTTTGTTGCGCTCGACATTACGGAAAAAAATTATATGCCATGGACTCTCGATGTAGAAATGCATCTTGAGTCATTGGATCTAAGTGAGACCATTAAAGAAAATGATATATCATCATCACAAGAAAAAGAAAAAGCCATAATATTTTTGCTTCGACATCTTGATGAATGATTAAAATATGAATATCTCATTGAAAAAGATCTCATGGTTTTATGGAAAGGATTAAAAGAAAGCTTTGAACATCTAAGGGAAGTTATACTTCCGACCGCCTGTGATGAATGGAATACGTTAAAATTCTAAGATTTTAAGAAAGTTAGTGATTACACTTCGGCAATGTATCGAATAATCTTGCAATTAAAATTTTGTGGACATGAGGTTATAGAATCGGAAATGCTTGAGAAAAGTTTTTCCACTTTTCACGCATCAAATATAACTCTACAGCAACAATATAGTGTGCGTGGATTTGTCAGATATTCTGAACTTATCGCATGGCTTCTTGTGACGGAAAAGAACAACGAGCTGCTAATGAGAAATCATCAGTCTCGACCCACTGGATCAACAACATTTCCAAAAGTAAATGTTGTAAGTAAAAATGAATTTAAACCTATAAACCAAAATCAAATTCAGAGACAAGGTTTGGTCGAGGTCGAGGTCATGGTCGTGGTCGTGGTCGTGGTCGTGGACATGGACGTGGACATGGAAGTGGTCGTGGCCGTGGTTTTGAAAGTTACTTCTACAACTTATCTGAAAAGGACGTCACAAACCACCAACTGAAAAGACATCATGAGAACATGAGTGTTTATGAAAATCACTCAAAACCATTTTAAAGTTCTTGTTTTAGATGCGGCACTTCAGGACATTGGTCTTGTATTTGTCGAGCCCCCGAGCAACTTTGTAAGTTCTATAAAGAATCGATAAAGGGGAAAGAAAAAGAGACCAACTTCATTGAATACAGTGGTCGTTTGAGTGATTCAACTCATTTTGATACTGCAAATTTTCTGAATGATTTCTCAGAAAATGATCAATATATTGGTGGAATTGAAATTTAAAATATTGTATTTTTCACGTGCTCATATGCTAATGTTTTATTGTATAATTATGTTGTAACTTATATTTTTGAATAAATTACATATGTATTGTTAGTAAAAAAAATTTCATTGCATATTTTTTTTGAAGTTCAATAATGAAAACTGCTATGAACAAACCTAAACAAGGAACTAATCCCATGGAAGTTTGCATACCTGATAGTAGTACAACACACACTATTCTCCGAGATAAAAGATATTTCTTGGAACTAAAACAAACAAAAAAAATGGTGAATACAATATCAGATCCTGTATACTTGATAAAAGGTTATGGTAAATCACATTTTTGTTACCGAACGGTACAAAATTTCTTATAAATGATTCTTTGTATTCACCACAATCAAATAGAACTTTTTTGAGTTTTAATGACATATATTCCCATAGGTATGATACTCAGACAACAAATGAAGGAAATAAGAAATATATGTGTCTTACCACATATAAATCAGGAAAGAAATATGTAGTTGACAAACTACCAATGCTCCCTACTGGATTGCATTATACATATATAAGTCCAACTGAATCAAACATGGTAGTTGATAATTCTTCAATATTGATTAATTGGCATGATCGATTAGGACATCCTGGTTCAACAATGATGTGAAGAATTATAGAAAATACACATGGTCATCCACTGAAAGACCTGAAGATCTTTCAAAATAATAAGTTTTAATGCAAAGCATGTTCTCTTGGAAAACTTATTATAAGACCAACACCAGCTAAAATCCAAACTGAATCACCCATGTTTCTTGAACGTATTCAGGGTGATATCTGTGGGCCAATTCATCCACCATGTGGACCATTTAGATATTTTATGGTATTGATCGATCCTCCAGCAGATGGTCACATGTATGTTTATTATCTACTCGTAATGTGGCACTTGCAAGATTACTTGCTCAAATAATAAAATCGCAGAATCAATTTCTCAATCATATAATCAAGAAAATTAGACTTGATAATGCTGGTGAATTTACTTCCCAGACTTTCAATGATTATTGTATGTCAATGGGAATCACTGATGAGCATCATGTTGCTCATGTACATAGACAACATGGATTAGCCGAATCAATGATTAAACGTCTACAACTGATTGCTAGACCAATGATTATGAAAACAAAACTCCATGTTTCTATATGGAGACATGCAATTTTACATGATGCTGCATTAATTCACATCAGACCAAGTGCATATAATAAATAATCTCCATTACAGCTTGTTTTTGGTAAAGAACTAGACATTTCTCATTTAAGAATTTTTGGATGTATGATATATATGCCTATTTCACCACCTCAACGAACAAAAATGAGACCTCAAAGAAAGATCGAAATTTATGTTGGTTATGATAGCCCGTCAATAATTCGATATCTCGAACATCATACAGGCGACGTGTTTACAACACGTTTTGCTGATTGTCATTTTAACGATGAAATCTTCCCGATGTTAGGGGGAGAAAAGAAACATATCGAAAAGAAAATTACATGGTATACATCATCATTGTTACATCTGGATCCAAGAACTAAACAATGTTAAAAAGATGTACAACAAATTGTGCACTTGCAAAGAATAGCAAATCAAATATCAGATACATTTGCAGACACAAAAGGGGTAAGTAAATCATATATATGCTGTAAATGTCCCTGCTTGAATTGAAATTGCAAAGAAACAAATTGAAGACACTCATGATGTAATTAAACGCTTGAAGCGTGGAAGGCCAATCGGTTCCAAGGACAAAATAGAGAATGATATTCCAGCAGAAATACATGATGATGAAAATATTCCATTAGAACCACAAACTAATGAGAATCGCAAAATCTCTATCAATTATATTAATACTGGAAAAATATGGAACCGAAAAGAGATAAAAGAAATTGATGAGTTATTTTCTTACATTGTGGCATTTGACATCATAAATGACAATGAAGATCATGAACCAAAATGTTTTGGTGAATATAAAAATCAACAGGGCTGGATAAAATGGAAAGAGGCAATCCAGGTTGAATTGGATTCGCTAAATAAACGTAACGTTTTTGGGCCTATAGTTCTTACACCCGAAGGTGTAAAACCTGTTGGATACAAATGGATCTTTATTCGAAAGCGAAATGAGAAAAGTGAAATAGTAAGATATAAAGCTCGACTTGTTGCACAATATTTTTCTCAAAGGCCTGGAATTGATTATGAAGAAATATATTCTCCTGTTATGGATGCAATTACATTTCAGTATTTGATTAGTTTGGCGGTATTTGAAAATTTAAAAATGCGTCTTATGGATGTTGTCACAGTTTACTTATACGGATCACTTGATAGTAATATATATATATGAAAATCCCTGAAGGATTTAAGATGCCTGAAGCACAAAGTTCAAAACCCAGAAATTGTTATTCAGTGAAATTACAAATATCGTTATATGAATTAAAGCAATCCGGCCGAATGTGGTATAATCGGCTAAGTGAACACTTAATGAAAAAGGGATATGTAAACAATTCATTATGCCATTGCTTTTTCATTAAAAAAACAACATCCGGATGTGTAATTATTGTTGTATATATTGATGATTTAAACATCATTGGAACGAATAAGAAAATTCAAGAAGTTGTATCGTACTTGAAGGAAGAATTTGAAATGAATTTTTTTTGAAAAACAAAGTATCGCCTGGGTTTGCAAATTGAACAAAAAGAATGTGAAATATTTGTTCACCAGTCAAATTATACAGAAAATGTCCTTAAACGTTTTAATATGGATAAATCAAATCTTTTAAGTACTCCAATGGTTGTTAGGTCATTAAACATAGAAAAAGATCCATTCTGTCCATGTGAAGATGATGAAGTTATTCTTGGTCCAGAAGTACCATATCTAAGTGCAATTGGTGCCCTTATGTATCTTGCAAATTGCACAAGACCTGATATATCTTTTGTTGTAAATTTATTGGCAAGATTTATCTCATATCCAACAAAAAGACACCGGAACGGAATTAAACATATATTCTGTTATCTACGAGAAACGACTACCTTGAGACTTTTGTATTCAAAAGATACAAATCAAAGCATACCTGGTTATGCTGATGCTAGGTATTTATCTGATCCACACAAAACACGTTCTCAAACCGGATATGTATTTACTCGTGGAGGTACTGCAATATCTTGGCGTTCACAGAAACAAATACTTGTAACAACTTCATCAAATCATGCCGAGATTATTGCACTACGTGAAGCAAGCTGTGAATGTGTGTGGCTAAAATAAATGACCGAACATATCCAAATCTCATGCGAATTATCATTTGACAAGAAGCTTGTGATACTATATGAAGATAATATTGCATGTGTCACTCAAAAGAAAAAAGAACACATAAACAGCTACAGAACTAAACATATTCCCTCTAAGTTTTTCGCATTCACCCAAGAGCTTGAGAAGAATAAATATATAGATATTCGTTACATTCAATCAAGTAAAAATTCATCAGATCTCTTCACAGATGCACTTCCTACGACACTATTCAGAAAGCATATATATAACATTGAGATGCACAATCTACGAAATTTGTGAAGAATCGATCATGTTAACATGAGGGGGAGTTCACGTGACTGCACTCTTTTTCCCTTACTATAGTTTTTATCCCAAAAGATTTTTCCTAGTAAGGTTTTTAATGAGACAATATAGAAACACGTAATGAAGACAATCATTATATCACGATCATCATCACAAGGGGGATTGTAGAAAATAAAGAGTTGTGTTAAAAATAAAGAGTTGAAATGATTGAATGTTGAAAATAAGAGTTGTAAATATTGAAAATTAGTGTGTGACGATGTATGTAATGATGTATTTATTTTTGGATTATTTCCAAAGAAATTATAAAAATAGGTCTCTCAATTTGTGAAAAAGAATACAATTGAGTAGACAAAATTTTATAAGTGTGTAGTTTGATATATTTTGAAAGTTTGAGATTTTTACTTTTTACCGTAAATTTTTACTTTTAATATAGATATGTTTTTTTACACATTTTTTGTATTTTATTTCAAATATTACAAAAAAAAATTATATATTATTTGATAGGACCGGTGTAGCAGACTTCTAGTGCTTCTTATTTGGGTTAGACTTTTATAGCAACTACGTCGTGTTCGTCCTTACTTTACAAAAATTATTTACTCAAGTTGCTATAAAAAATCAATTGTATCTCATTGTAAACTTATTTTAAATCTTCAATTCTATAATGCAGGACAAAGGTATTACAATTACTCTCCTTCAGAAGGCGATGGTCAGTCGCGGTCTGACCCTCGATCCACCAGCATTGAGAATTTAAAGATGACTTCTACAAGTTCAAGAGGTGGGTTTCAAATCACCAGTGCCAGGAATTTTTTAAAATGACTCCTAAAAGTTCAAAAGATGACTTCAATGATGGAGAATTTTGTCCCACATGTTCAATATGTGGCTCTCATAATATAACATTTTATCATGTATAACACTTATTTTTGGGTGTTTCTGTTGGTGATTGTCTATGATAACATTTTGTCAATCATTGGTCCTAGTTCTACACTTGTGCGACTATACAATGAGCATTTATAACAACTATTTTGTATTTGTGCTCGTTTTACGAAAATGATTGATATAAGTTATGATACAAGTTAATTATATCTCATCATAAACTCATTTTAAATCTTTAATTTTTCTCAAGTGGAACAAAGATATCATAATTTACACGAACATGTGTGAACTGATGATTATAAAAAAAAAAAAGAAAAATTGGTGATCGATGAATGACGTAGCAAATAAGACAACTATGGATCTGAGAGCATATATGATAAATAATTAAATTGTGTTCAAAGCATATATTAAATTGGAGTACGTTTCTTGTGAGACAGTCTTACAGATCTATAGTCGTCAAACGAGTCGATTTGGTCCATATTTGTAATAAAAAGTAATAATTTTGACGTAAAAATTAATATTTTTTCATGAGTCAGATCGGGCCGTAGATCCATATTACAAAATTGACCCGTGAAACTATCCCATAAGATATTATGTGATAAAACTTAAAATAAAGTGAACAAATAATTTGTTTAAGGGAATTCGAATACTTAAATTCTTCTACCTCTCCCTATTGAACAATTTTTTTTTATTATTATATGATTCGTTCTAATTTTGTTTTTTCTTATGTTTATTCATTAAATATTTTAGGATTGATTAGTGAAATGGCTTTTCTCAAGGTAACAATGTACATAATTGCCAAAAAAAGTACCTGAAAGCCTTCTGATTAATATTATTTTCAATTGTTATTGTTTGCTCGTAATTAGGAGACTAATTATTGAATAAATGCTATTTATCCATATTTTTTGGCATTAACAGAATTATGATGTTTGTGTTTGAATGGTTTGATTTAATTGTATTCCTTTTGAATGTAAATTTCTTATGTTGACTTGTTTTGGACACTATCATTTTGTATTTTTATATTATAAAATTGTTCACTTTTGTATAAATAATTTAGATCTATATTTTTCGAATAAATGTTTTTGGATCAAGCATCAATCACTTCATCAAAAATTATAATTGGCTTACAATGTTAATACATAATGAAATACTTTGCTCCAGTTTCAAATATATTTAGTCCTTAATTTTCATTATCAAGAAAGTTTTGTTTAGATTTTTTTCCTATGTAAAATATGGGGTGACTTGAGGAGATTTTTAGTAGGTAATTATGAAATTAAATATTTTGGTATCCTCTAAAGTAGTTACTCTAATGGTCTCAAACTTAATAATATAGTCTAGATACAAGGAAATAAAACACTCATAGAATTTCATTACACATAAATAATTTAATCAAATTTTTTAAACAATACGACAATCAAAACACTATGTTTCGATTGTTTTTTTTTTACTACGATAATAATTGCTCTCAAACCACGTGTTACGGTAATAAATTTAAAAAAAGATGCTATAATAATTATGATAAATTCATAATTTTGAAGATCTTTGTATGTCCAATATAATATTATGATAAATATTTGATAGAATTATTGTGAAAAATGTTAATTGGGATGCAATATAAGCTATCGATCATATAATTGATATTGAAGTAAATATCAGATGTTTAATTGTCATGCAATTTTTACGATAAAAATTGTTAAAATTCGATCATTTTTTTTTAATAAAACAACAATTGAAATGTAGTGTTTACGAGATATATATATGTATTTTTTTTATTACACATGAGGAAAGAGGAACTCGAACTAGGGGGCCAGTTAATCTGGGTAGAGATGAAACCACTGGGCTACAAGTCCGATCTCGTGTTTACGAGATATATATGGACTACGTGTAACTACAAAAATTTTGGATTATTTCTAGCCCTTGGATCAAACGTATGGGGTCTTGATACCTGCCAGACTGCGACGTGGTCGAGCAACCCACGTCATTCTCCCATCAAGCAGTGGGGGTGAAATTGTCAATTCCTGAAGCCCTTTGGGCGGAATGGGTGAGGTTTCCGACATATAATCAAATTATAAAAACCCTAATTGTGGGTTTTTTCCGTGTTATCCAATTGCCGTCCAGCCTCTTCTCATTGATTCGTAGAATATGGGCGAAAGTAAGCAAGGAGTTATGGTGTTGGGAATTCCGACCAGAGCCGGCGGTTTCACGGGGCAAGCGGAGCAGAATCCAATAGCTTTGGCGCAGGCCAAATTCAGGGAGGTGGAGGCGAGATTCAAAGATTGGCTAGCGAAGCAGTCGTTGGCGGTGGAAGCCGCAGTCGTAACCACCACAAGCGCCGTCCAAGGAGCCGCCATCGGTGGTTTCATGGGAACGCTCACTGGTGATGTTTCCTCCTTGGTTGCGCCGCCGAACGCTGCCGGCCTAAATCCAGAAGCTATGGCGTCTCTCAAACAAGCTCAGGTTCCTTTTTCTTTTTTTTTAAAAAAATTCAATCCTCTCCCCTCCCAATCGAATTCAATCCTCTCCCCTCCCAATCGCTATACTTTGCTTTTTTATGCGTATATACTCTTTTATTGGTTTGTCTGCTTCAAATTATTTTTTTGTGCGTGTATCTTGGGTTATTGAATTTTCTTCAAGGCTAACTTTTTCCGCATCTTTTGCGACTCATTCCTGATTTTCTACGAACCTTCTGCATCCCTGTATGGCATGGAGAACATATCCTTTCGATAGTGCTGAGATTCCTTGCTATTCTTGATTACTTATTGTCGATTCGGTTGCTTTATATATCTAATCCTTCCTGCCTTCAACTAATTTTTTAAAATGGATTGTATTCAGTGTTTGATGAAGCTTTCCAAATTTTGTGGATTTCTGATGTAGGACTCGAGCTTTTAAACTAAATATTTACTCCAAATATTTTGAGTTGATAGGTTTGGATACTGCATTTTGGTGAAGGTCATAATGAGGAAACCTTTTATTCGTTATAAAGAAGAATTTCATGATGGAAATTTAAGGTCATAATTTTGATTTGATAGGTTTGGATTCTGCATTTTGTTTTATGGCATTTGGTTTACTTTTATCAAAATTTAACTGATTGTGGACTTCTTTTGCTTAACATGCTCGTGTGCATGATAGATTTTGTGACAAGTGGAAGGTTACATGTCATGTTTGTTTTCAGGCTTTTGCAGGAGGTCCTTTGGTACAAGCACGCAATTTTGCTGTCATGACAGGCACCAATGCTGGCATTTCGTGCGTCTTGAAAAGATTGAGAGGCAAGGAGGATGTTCAATCTAGGTCTGGCTATGTTTGAATAGAGACATATTTATTTATGTCTATACATGTGATGTGTTATGGTAACTGGCATTTGATGTGCCTCAAGCCCCTGTTTGTTTGTGTTTGTGCCTGATCACGGATATTAGAAAGTGCCTCACACATTTTTTTCTTGAAAGTCAGTCAGGCATTTTTTCCTGTTTTTGTGAATGAGTATCAAAATTGGTTCCGTAACTGTCCCGTATTTCCAAAACGTTAGCTTTTTATGTAGTTTCAGCTAATTATAAGTTGTTTTTAGAAAATAAAAAGGTTGTGGTAAATAACTAATGAATTTGAGTAGAGTTCATTGAAGCTGTATTCTTTGTCATTGGTTCTGACAGTGAGGGGTCAAAGTATCATGGTAGCTTATGTAGTGGATTTCTCATTCGATTACAGTATGCTAAACAATCAATAACAACTGCTCTTGCATCACAATGGAAAACGATTCAAAATGTGATCTATTTCAGTTTTTTCTTGTCACAGCTCAATCATGAGATATTTAGCTTATACTCTAAATCTCCCGTTTACCTGCAATATGGTATTTAGATGGTTTGTCCTCTTGGATGTAAATGAAATTATCTTCAATGACATTGTCAAACATACTGAATTGAGGTGAATCATTGAAGAACTTGTGAAGATAGAGGGCACATAATCAAACTAATCATATTAAGGCCCGAGCTTGTTTACGAGATTAAAAGTGTTGGCTCAAGCACAAACTCTGAGGATTCTGACTTTTGAGCCTCAGGTTTTGGACCTCAACCCTGGATTGAAGTAGGATGTTTTATGGGATACTCTACTAGAACCGATTTTTGTCACTCGTTGATCATTCCTTATTCGGCAGGTTCCATGACATACACATGCTTGGATGGATGTTTGAATTTTCATAATTTTTTCTGTGTATTTAGCTTGTTGGTTGGTGATTGCAGTATGGTTGCAGCTTTTGGTTCTGGTGCCATGTTTACATTAGTAAGCGGTATGGGTGGGCCGAATCTGGCAGCAAACGCTGTTACCTCTGGCCTTTTCTTTGCACTTGTGCAAGGTGGAATTTACCAGGTGATCCAGTTTGCTACTAAATAACATTCAGCTCTTTTCAGATATTCATAATATCGATATCTCTGTTATAGCTCATAGGCAATAGTCAATGTCCCTATCCTGAGAATTTTGGTATCGATTAATGCAGTTGGGACAGAAGTTTTCGCAACCACCAACTGAAGATGTAAACTACGTGAAAACAAGAACCATTCTGAGTAATCTTGGCCTGCAGAACTACGAGAAGAATTTCAAGAAAGGGTTATTAACAGACAACACTTTACCATTACTAACTGATAGGTAAGTCGTTCAATGTAAGATTTGATATGTCCAACTTTAACTCAGCGCTCAAAATTCATCGTTATAATTTCAGTGCTCTCAGAGATGTGAAAATACCACCGGGACCAAGATTGCTTATTCTCGACCACATAGAGAGGTATCATCCATTTTTAATCTGCAGAACTCTGTTGCAATATCATAATGAAAACTCGTCTTCAAATCAAGATTCTTCTTTTCTTCACAGGGACCCAGAGTTGAAAGAAAGTCGAAAGGCTAATCGCTAAGTACCTCTGATACGAAACATTTTCGACGTTGGCTATGAACCCTTTGCTCTAAAAGAGTTGATTCTTCTTCCAGATGAAAAAAGCATCAACAATTTTGTTATATCGTCATGTCCTGTGGTTGTGTTATGCTACACGTATTCAACATCTGTTCGATAATCGATAATATTTGATTTCCATTATCTATAGATGTCTATATTATCTGTTTGATACTTAATAAAGTATAGCTGTTTGGTTAGAATGTTAAACAAGTACATGTTTGCAAAATTGAACAGAATATGAAACAGGTACACGTTTGCAAAATTGAACAGATTTTTCATGTTAAAAAGAAAAAAAAAATATCAGATTTATGTATACAAAAAAAAGGAAAATAAAAGTTGAATCTTAATGTAAGATATGGTCAATTATTGGAGGAGTTCTTTAGCGTAGGAAGGCTGTCTTATCAACTACAAAATCTGAGTCTTGTATTCCTCTGCTTGTTCCAAAAGAGCACAGCCTCCGCCTCGAGCTGGTGGCACAGTCTCCTCCTCCTCTGCCACGTCATTCGTTTCTACGCGTTGATCAACTCCTTCCCTGAACTCTTTTTAGGTTACATTTCCAACTCATTCTTCAACCGCCGTCCGCAGCCGTGAGCTGGTGACCTGCCTTCGCCTGTGCTGTGGAAGCAATCACACACTCGGAGCCATAGAATCTAAGTTTTTTTTAATATGATCAGAAATTACCTATAATATTTGTAATAAAAAAATTTAAAAACAAAAAATTATATTTTTTCCACTGAAAAATATTGGTTTAAGTTTTAAAAATTATATCTAAATTTGACCCACCTTCAATAATTTAAATACAAAATAATATTTGAGTTGACTCGATTTAGTTAATTCTTATAGAATATTTAATCTTATATTATTAATGAACACAATACAAATATAAACACTTATAAACAGCCGAATAACTATTGATAACTATTCATTAATATTTACACACAAAAATCCTACAAGATATGTCTTTTCTACGAAAATTATTATACCACTTTTAATTTTAAAAATCAAGTTTTATACTCACTGAAAATTTAGGGTCCGATTCCAGCAAATGACATTAATCCAGACGCGGGCTTCGAATTTACTCTGATCCTGAAATCACGAAGAAGACCGTTAGAATGAGGTCGTGAGGGTGTCCCAGCGTAGCCCCTCCGACGCTCAAGTCACATACTGAGGATATAAGGGGAGATCAGCTAAGAGTGCTGCATGAAAAATAATCTCTTCCCACACTCAAACCTGATATTTATAGGATAATACATGGGTCTGTCATGGGCCTTCCATCTAGACTAGGGATGAGCCGAGTGTTTGGGTCTGATCTTGAGGTGCTGATTTATGGGGTATCACAGTTTATGCAAATGGAAAATAATTTTCCCAAATTGACATTGATTAACTTGATTTTACAAAAAATGATTAATGGAAACATAGTTGTTCATAAAGTTTTAAACTAAGCACACCAACTATAATTTTTTTAAATAAAATAGGAGGTATGTATAAAAGGATGCTTCTTAATTATATTAAATAAAAATAGATTTAAATTTTAAAACATACCTTCATCTATATATTGAATAGTATATAAAAACAATCAATTTGTTATATATATATATAATTTAGTTTCCTGAACTTTATAAAAAATGATTTATTTATGAGTTCTAAAGATTATTAATTTAATTTACTTTATAAAAGATTTATTTAACGATTGATGCTTGATGACATGTGTTGTTCTTCTTTATTTAACAAAATATTATTCCTTTTCTTTTTCTAAACCACGTCATTTATGGCCTCCTCCAAATTTTCAATTGCGATGGAGGGCATTTTTGTATTTGCACACCATTATGTCTCATGTGAAAATGCATCACAAATTTCTAGCTATGAGACGATCGATACTTATAGTAAAAAGTAATATTTTGATATAAAAAAACAATTTTTTTATGATTGATTTGCATCACAAAATTGATATGCGAGACAACTCCATATAAATTTTTGTGTTTGCATATTGTCAACCAACCCAACACGTTAGTAGGAAGAAATTATATTTGGTTCCATTTAACATTTTTTAAATTTTGTTTGGAGTTATATGTGGGGCACCATTTTCTAACCAATTGTTGGAGTAATTTAAAAATGAGAAGATATTAAAACAAGTCACACAATAAATTGGTTTAAAATGAATTTTTTTAAAAAAATTATTTTCAGATTATCTTACCGATCAATTTTGTGATACAAATATTCAGTCCGACTTGATTTACAAAAAATAATATATTTTATATCAAAAATATTATTTATAATCAATCGAATTGACCCGTCTCATGAATAAAAAATTTTTATACTGTCTCAAACAAGTCATACTATTGAATTTGATACTCGTAAAGTTATTGTACGGAAGACATATTTTAACTAATTATTGGACCCAAATTCAATCCAGGCTAATTTACTCCTTTTTTTAAAATCTTCAATAATTCTCAACTTTAGATTCCTTTTTTATGGAAAGGAAAAAAGGTCTATTGTTTGGTTCCTGAAAATAAAAAGTATTTCATAGGGACCAATAAGAAAAAAAAATGCTTATTGGACGTACTATCTTCTCATGTCAAAATATTCATACTCGAAACCTTGCTAAAGGGGGAATCTGAATACCACATAAATAAATATCCATATTTTCATGGGGTTTAGTTTCAAATTAAACTAAACTCATCGAATTAATAACTATTTATCAAGTGATTAACGGTTTATTCGATGTTATCTTTATACCGGAAAAAACTTGTGTGAGACAGTCTCACATGTCGTATTTTGTGAAACAGATCTTTATTTGAGTCATCCATGAAAAAATATTACTTTTTATACTAAAAGTATTACTTTTTATTGTTGATATCAGTAGGGTTGATCCATCTCACATATTAAAATCCGTGAGACGGTCTCACATAAGACCCACTCCGTTATACCAGTATATCAAGGATTAATCCAAATGTATTCCAATACATGATAAAATATGACTCATTGATAGTCATTTGATTAATATTGACAAGGTATTAATTATACTAAAAGCAGCATCTTTAAGAGTTGTATTTTTGATTAAATTAAAATATACTCTAAAAAAAATTTAATAAGAAGTTAATGTGTCGCATATCAATTGTTCCGTAAGATTCGAGTAAAATATCTTGTCCAATCAATTGGAATCTCTCGACCGCATCACGTCTCTTTCTACGCTGCACCACAAGGAGATAGTAGGTATCTCTCATTTTCACAAATAAATCTTATTTCTCCATATTATAAACCTAATAATTTGTTCTTACAAGAAAATCAGCTTCGTTCGTTATCCATAAGTCTTTAAACGACAAATAATCGGTCTCAATCTCCGACTTTGAAAAACCCCACCACCACCACCCCCCCCCCTCCTCTCCCCCCCTTCTCCTTTTTTTGTGTAATTATAATTATAATACGTCTTTCTCCACATGTAATTACAATTTTTCAAAAATTTTAATTAGATTGCAAAATTACGAAATGTTCCGATTCAAACATGAAAAATAGAAACTAATACAAAAAAAAAAAGAAGAAAAAGATTTAATAATCCTAATCGAGAGAGATGGTGAATTATTGGAGTTGTTTAGCGTAAGAAAGCTTTCTCTTCAACTCCAAGATCTGATTCCTGTATTCCCTGGCTTGTTCCACGGCCTCCGCCTCAAGCTCTCCGAGCTGGCGGCACAGCCTCTCCTCCGCCTCCTCCGCCACCGTCACTCGCTTCCACACCCTCATCAACTCCTCCCTCATTATCTCTTCCCTCTCCGAGCTCCTCTTCAGCTCCATCTCCAACTCCTCATTCCTCCGCCGCAGTTCCACCTCCGCCGCCGTGTTCTGTTTCGTCTGCGCGGTGGAGGCAATCGCAATGCTGGGAGCCATAGAAAGAATCGAAGTCAACTGTTTTGTTTATAAACAATGTATCTGGATACGTTCACCTGGAACATAGGATGGGATTTTATAGGCCAAAAAAGGGAGTGTCCAGGTTCAATGTATCTCTAGATTGTTCTGTAAAATAAGACGATTCTGTCGCCAGAGGGCGTTTTCGTATTTGCACAAACATAGCGTCAGCCAACACGTTAGTAGGAGTATTTGGTACAATTTCGTCTTTTGCTTTTTTTTTTTTTAGATCTTTTGGAAAATAATATAATTTATGTGATATGAACACCCCGTTTCATTGATATGAGCATGAAGAAATCCAATTATACATATGAATGATCATATAATGAGTACCTGAATAACTCTAACTTGAACTTTCCAAGTGGTTATCATTTATCGAGAAGATTAGTCAATAGTTATGGTTGAACACTATTAGTCTTTTAACCTGAGACAAAATAAAGATTCTACATACTAGTACTGTACTTTGACTCATTTATCGACTCTGTGAGGGTCATCAGGTGGCAAGATTGAGTGAATTTTGACATATTTAGGAGGTGATGTTGTATAGTTTGGGATTCACCGATCACTTACGGGTGCTAATATATTATGTAATCTGATTAGTTAACAGTGCAAGAAATCTTTGGCAAAGTATGTGTTGTGATTTACGGAAAAATATTTTCCTAGTTACACAAACGATGTCACTATGATTACTCAAAGACACATTACATTGTTATCGATTTCATATGCATATTTTGATGTATCAATGTTTGCATATTCGATCGCAGACATTATTGTACGCTATTAATAACCTATTGATTTTTGCAGGCGCTGTCAGTGATACATTGGAGATCATAGGCTGATATTACTAAAAGTTCTTACCATGCTCCGGTGGTGTAATCAGAACTGAGTTCTGACGTTCATGTAATCAAGAGGTTGATGCATAGAACGAGGCTAACAAAGGTAAGCTCGTATAACAGATAAATACTATTTCAAATCACATGAGTTGTGAACTCACGACTAGCTGTATCCATGAACCATTGAGGTTCACACAAATAATAATTTTGTGTTTTCGTTGAGATAGTCAAATTCAAGGAGTTGAATTTGGTGATTATAGTTTGATGAATATAAAAAACATGACTTATAAAGATATTTATAAGAATATTTAATATTTGAAAGTTGTGAAAGATACCACGACTGCTTAATTTGTAATGAAAATGCAACTGTCTAAATCTTGTGAATGAGTTTAAAACATACAACTGTTAAAAATGAATCAGTGACACTTTGCATCATAATAACGAGTTTTGTACTCTCGTCATATCGACGATGTCTAATCGTCGATTGACATTATGATGAAACCACAATAATAAATTATTTGATTAATTTGGTTGGAAATTCTTAATACAACTCTAACTAGTAGGAGTCCAAGTTAAGCAAAAATTTTGGTAGAGGTTTTAACAAAATAGAAACTAATAGATAGAGTTTTAACCAAGTAAAAATCAAGTGAGATTTTTGACAAAATAAAAACTTTCAAATAAGAGTCTTAGGAGAATTCTAATTTTTTTTGTATGAAAATTATAAATATAACTGAAACATCCTGTCTTTTTTATTGCTTTAAAAGTATTAGAATTTTTTTTTCCCTAAATTTCGACCACTCACTTAAACTCCATGAAAATATTTTAATAAAATATTTTACCCTTTTAAAATAAAATACCAACCATCTAGCATTTTTAGAAATCAATGAAATCGTCAATTTGTTTTACCAAACCTAAAATGCACTAATTTGAAAATAATAGCCCATACTAAACCTCTCAAAAAGCATAAATAAATAGTCTTAAATTCTTTAATCATAAATCATGATTCATAAGTCATAAATGTGGAAATAAGTAGAAGCGCTGGTCCTCGGGTTGTGTGCATCTTCAGTCCAGTCAGTTCATCCATCAAGACCTCCCTCAAACTCACCTGCATCCATCACACCTAGTGAGTCTAAAGACTCAACACACCATAATCTTTATAACAAATAATACGTATAAAACCACATGCAACAGTGAAAATACTTTACGTAAAAAAACTTTTCATAACATGCAAACATAAACTTTAACTTTTCCTTTTCCTCAACATGACATAACATAAAACCTTTAACATGATCATGAATATTTTCCTTTTCCATTTCTTTTTCTTTGTTGAATTCAAATCGTTAATTGTGACTTTTCGGACATGACATGACATGATCGATGGATCCATCTACATAAAATCACAGTACTGGCCGGCGGGGGACACCAGCAACACTCTCACCGGTCAACTGGGCCCTGGCCTATCATGATCGAATAGAAATACGATCGTCGGGGTTCCCTCTGGGGCCTTTTCCCATAAATGGGTTCCCTCTGGGGTCTTTTCCCCTCACGATATTCCCATTCTTACCGTTACCACAAAACCGTTACCACATAACCGTTACCACATAACCGTTACCACATATGCGTAATGATGAAAATACGATCGTCGGGCTCCCACTAGGACCATAACCCTCACGACATCTCCAACAGTATCGAATTAGTCACAATTACTTCACTTCCTTCAACATTTATATTCTCATCACTTTATAAAAAAATCATGCATAACATAACATTTTTGTTTTTGAAACCAAGCGTGCAACATTTCTTTTAAATGTCTTCCTTAAATCATAAAAATCTCAGACATTTAAAAATCATAATTTAATCATGAACATTTCATAAATAATCATAATATCATAAAAATTGCATTTAGGGCACTGCCATGACGTTTACTAATTTCTAGGTGTAAAAAGACCGTTTTACCCCTGGACTTGACATTTTACGATTTTGACTTTTTTCTTGATTTCTTTACTCTAATATGTCCCAAATAATTATTTTCGCTTACATGAATTTTCTCATATTTTTATTTAGTTTAAATCGAGGACTTTTAAATTAATCTTTAAATGTGACGTATTAATGCGTTTTAATCCCGAAAAATCCCAAACCTCAACATAAAATCCCCAAATTAAAAACTTAGGCTTTTAATAATTATTTAAGATTAAATATAATTTTTCATAATTTTATAAGGCTTAAAACTAGACTTTTCAATTAACTCGTTAATTAGCGTTTCGTGCGGCGATTAAATCCCGAATAAATCCAAAACTCGTTATTTTGATCCCAAATTTTTAACAAAACATTTTTAGGATTTATTATACCCTTCCACGTCAAGAGCCACACCCGTGGACCCTTGGGTTCAATTTTAGCTTTATTATTTTTGTTTTTTTGACACCTTATCGAACCCACCGAGCCATCTCCCAATTTACTCGAGCCACACCCGAGCCACCTTGAACCAAACCCTAGCCAACCCATCTAGGCACCCTACTGACCCGGCCCAAGCCCCTGAACCGGCCCTTAAAACCCTCAAAAAGCCTGCTGTCATTGAACCCAATTGCATGTGCTGTGTGTGCGTGAGGTTCCCTTTAGTTTTAGGACTCCTAGTTAGCCTAGGACTCTTCCAACTAAGCCACCACCGAACCTACCTAACCCTGACCATCCCTAGACCAAGCCCAGACCCAGCCCAGACCAGCCCAGCCCCTGGAACTCACGTGCGAACCACCTGAAGCCAGCACCACAACCTGCGCACCATGGAGCTTCCTCGCGCTTCTCACGTTTATCTTGAGCCAGCAGTGGCCCAAGCCACCCCAGCCCCTGGCCCGAACCTTACCCATCTCCCTAGGACCCAACCAACCCTAGACCGAGACCACCCCTGAACCTGGACGAGCCCTGGTCGAGCCCCACCAGCCCATGCAAAGAAACAAGCCATAGCATCTTGTACAAGCCAACCCCACTCACGTACGGTTCCTACTTCTGATATGCACGTTAGCAGCTTGTTGGGGTGTTTTGTGACTCTCTAAAACATGTAAAAACATCCCTTAACCCTATCCTAATCATGGCAGCCCCCTTTTAACATATTAAACATGTTTTTGAATCAATTAACAAGCTTTCAAATTCATGATGAAGCACAAAAACGAAAATAATAAAAGTACATCTTGTTTTTCCATACTTTTCATGCATAAAAACATATTATGATGAGATGATGAGTAAAAGGATAATATGTCGTGCCTTTGCGTTATATACGCACGAAAATCTGTTGACGACGAAGAGACGATGGCTTGAATTTCCTTGAAATTTTCGAACCTATCTCTTCCAATTATTGAGTGTGTGCCGTGTGAAATTAGGGGAGAGTTTTTCAGATTTTTGGGAGTGTGTGGCCGATTATTGATGCCAAAAAGTGTAGGGTTTTGTTTAATTTAACACTTTATATACTAATTAATTAACATCAAGGATTTTAGGCCTATTAAGCCATTAAATTAAGCCCATTAGTCTAATTAAGATTTAAATAAAATATTAACAAAGTTTTGGTAAAATAAATTTGTGAATTTATTAGCCGGATTGCTAAAAAGCTCGTATTTTTCTTGAAAAACCAACACCGATAAAATTTACGTCCCGGCGTATAAAATCACCTCATAACCCCATATTTTCAAAAATATGAAAAAGCAACACTCATATTTTAAATAATTAAAAACAAATATTTAATAAAAATATTTTCTATTTTTTTTTTCAACTCTCGGTCTCCGTTCTTCGATCGCAACTTGAATAACCTTTAAAAATCACATTTAATGCAATCATGTAGAAAAATATATTTTAAACATGTAAATATGCACAACATAATTAATTCATGCAATTAAAACAATTAATTAAAATACAAGAGAATTTAATAATTGCATGCATGTGGTTTGCGTGGACTTAAAATTTTCGGGGCGTTACAATAACACTACATGTCAATTTTACAAATTTCTCTCTCCTTTACAATACATACATTAGGCCACATCTTGATTATTTAACCAAGTATGGGCTGACACCCCTTCACAACTAGGGTAGGCAATCGGATCGGATTTTTCGGGTTCCATCTGACCCGAACCCGATCAGGGGCAATTGTCGGGTAAAATCGGGTAATTAGTACCCGAATCCGATTATATTTTTGTCAGATCGGATTCGGGTATAGAATTGCTACCCGAATTACACGATCGGGTACCTGATTGTTTTTAAAAAATAAAAAAAAACATTTGGGCTTATAATTGGACTGGTCCTGTTTAATAAATTGGAAACCCATTTTGCAAAAAAAAAAAACATATGGGTTCTACGTTTGTTTCCAATCTACTTAGAACGAGGGTGGTGATTGTGAGCATGCAGCAGTCCCAGGAGTTTCAGATTACATCGGCCATTGCTATTTCTTTGAGACCTGTTGAAATCGACACTGGATTTGCTCGAATCTTGGCTTCGGTGGGTTTTTTTGAAGTTGATGGTTTTTTATTCTCGAAAGTCATCAAATTGTTCACTACTGTGTTAGGGATGTCATTCTGTTTATAGGTTATCAATTTGGTGTTAGGTCATTAACAAATAAATTATTGTGTTAATTTCTTATATATGCATCTAAATAGTTTATGCTCGATTTAAAGATTTTTTAATTATAATACTCATTCTAAGTTTTGAGATAAATATTTTTTGTCTTTTACTTTTGTAGACATTCACGAGACAATATTATTTTGATAAGCCTATTTTCTCGTCATATATTATTTGATAGGCACAAAATGATAAAATGTTATTTTGTCAAAAAAAAACCCAACCCCGACCCCTACCCCTACCCGAACCCGATCTTTTTGGGTACCCGAAAAGACGGGTATTGTCCAGAATCGGATCGGGTTCGGGTAATGAAAATGCTACCCGAAAAAATCGGGTACCAATCCGAACTACCCGAAAAACCCGACCCGTGCCCACCCCTACTCACAATTGTCGACACCGCCATTCATCGTCGCAGGCCGCGGTGGTTCTGCCGCCTTCTGGCCGTTGATCTCATCGCATTATTTCTTTTAGTTTTCTAATGCAAATTAAAAAAGAAACATAAGCGATCAATCGTGGACTTGATTCAAAGTTTGAAGAATGGTGTTTGATCCGGTCGATTGTTCGTAGATATTTACAATAAAAACTATATCCGCTTAAAATTTGGAATAATTGGAGTCAAAGGTTAATAACTTAATGTAACAATGTACAAACATCTTATGAATTGATTTAGAATCATACGACACTCAAGTGTGATTTGATTGAATTTTAAACTTTCATTTTCAGTGGAAAAAACGATACATCAACATCTATTTTCTCTGCCCGAGAAATTATAAACCCAACTTGACCCATATATTTTATGTGATTGGACATAGCAGCCCGATAGATTTGTGTCATATTTGGCGAGGCTCGACGAACTTAGCTATTTTTACCGCTCTCACAATTTGGGCCAATTGCTTTTGTTTTGAAAATTATTTTTTCCCAGTTTAAAAATGCCATAATTTATACAAATATTTTTTTAATTGAAGAGAGTTAATGTTAGAGTAGATGTCTTGCAAGTCAATTGTTGACTAGGGATTTTATTAAATCAGTTGTAATAAACAATATTTATTTTAATATAATTTAACTTTTAATGGTTTCGTTTCATTTTATCTGTATACCATGCGATCAGCATAGATAAAGCCTTTGATTATGCTTTAATACAAATGAATCGTAATTCGATGTTGAAACTCATTTGTAAACACTGTATATTTTAAATTCGTTCCTAATCGATTCAGCCGCCTAAAACATGGATAAATGTCGTTTGAGCTCGAGACTAGCATCTGTGATGTTGTGTACTGCGTTTCTTGGTAAGGGCATAGAGATGTCTAAACATGCAGATGGGTAGTCATATGATGATTATACCGAACAACCCTCCCTCGGACTTTCCAAGTGGTTATCATTCATCGATAGGATAAGTCCGTGGTTATGATTGTACACCATTAGTCCTTATGACCCGGGACAACACTGAGACTCTATATGCTAGGGATGTGCTTTGACTCGTTTACCGACTCCAGGAGAGTCATCAGGTGGCGAGATTGGGTACAGTGACGACACATGTAGGAGCCAGTTCATTGTAGTTGGGGATTCACCGCTCACCTACGGGTGTGGATATCATATGTGATCTGATGAAATAATAGTGCGTGGAATCTCTGACCAGAGTATGAGATGTACATTGGTGAAGGAGTTCTCCGATAGTACATGCGATGCCACTATTTATATGCGTCATATAGTTATCGAATTATTATAGAACCCTCGATGAACCAATGGTTGCAGATTCGATCTGGATATATGAGATGAAGAGACCGTACTGTACGTTAATCATAATCGACTGGTTTTTGCAGGCAGTATTAGTGATACCTAGGGAATCATGGGACGATGCTACTAGACGCTCTTACCATGATTCGATGGGTTTAATCAGAAATATGATTTCTGACATTCTCATGATCAATTGTTGATACATAGAATGAGGCAAATTAGGGTAAGCCCGAATAAAGGATTATGTCTTGAATCACAAGGAGTTGTGAACCCACGGCTAGCTGTATCCCTGAACCATTGAGGATCACACAAGTACTGGATCATTTGTTCTCGTGGAGATAATAAATTCAAGTAGTTGAATTTATATTGTAATATAGTAAATTCAAAGAGTTGAATTTATGATAATTAAATTTTGAGAAAATAAATTCAAGGAGTTGAATTTATGAAATAGTAAATTCAAGAAGTTGAATTTATGAAATATAGAGATAATAAATTCAAAGAGTTGAATTTATAAGATTTGAGAATTTAATTTATTAAACTCAAAATTTGAGTTTATTAAATATTAAATTTTGGAGGTGATAAAATTCAAGGAGTTGAATTTTCAATTTATATAATAAATTGAAATGATGAATTTATAATGAATTTAATTTATTAAACTCAAAAGTTGAGTTTATTAAATATTAAATTAAATATGATGGGAGATATGTTTAATGGGCTTGTAGGAGTACAAGTCCAACATATTAAATGATTAAAGTTTAATGAACTTTAGTATAATTAATTAAACTAGTTTGACTAGTCCATTGAATTAACAAAGCCCGTTAAATTTAATTAAGGAACCTAAATTCACAATTATGAAATTTAGGTCAAGGCTCTTGTTTTTAAGGTAATTAAAAAAAAAAGATGACATCCACTAACTCCATAGTGATTTTCGAGAATCACAAACTCAATTCCTCCAAAATAAATTCAGTCACTCTTCAAGAAAAAGAGAATTGAGTTCTCTCTCAAAATTTTGATCTCAACGTAAAAACTTCTTACAAATATTCTAGTGCTATTTGAAAGAGGAACAAATCTTCTGGTCATGAACTTGATAGAAGGATTGAAGAAAGGAATTTTTGAAGAAAGTTCGTAGGAAATTCATCAAGAGCTATCTCCGCTAACCCCGGAAGAGTTGGAGCCGTGTGAATCGTTCACAAAAGGTATACAATTTTAAACTATACGAGTGCTCAAACAAATATTTTGATTGTCAAAATAAAATAAAATATTTTAAAACTTCCGTTGCGTTTTGGGCACGAGAAACCGAGATCCAACAATTAATAGTAAGGTACGGCAATTTTCGGTACTACCCAAAAGGACAGGATATAAGTTTTATAACAAGTAACTAAAAATGCTAGACTCCTAATAATTTTTTATTGCAGAAAAAACAAATATAAGGTGCAGGAAATTTGGGGCCAAAATATTGTGTACGGACCTGGAAAAAAACTAATACTGTAATTTCGATATGATATAAATTCTCGTTCTTACCAAAAAAATTCGGTATACTAAAATTTCAGTATGATATCGATATAATATTGTCTATGCCGAAATTTTTTTTACAAAAATTGAGTTATTCTCATAAAAAAAAGCTAAAAAGCCCAACCCAAAAAATAAGAATTGAAAGAGTAAGTGAGCCCAACAACATTATATTATAATTTTTAAAATATATAACAAAAATTCGATATTTAATTTTTTGAATTCCATACCAATACTAATACCGAAAAATTAGATACGGTGAAATATTAGGTATACCGTTAAATTCAATATGTTCGTTATTTTGCGGTATGATAAGTGCGATATACCAGAATGATCGGAATTTTTTCCCAACTTCTTGTAATGGTATTTGATTTTACATTTTTCATTATCATCATAGAGCACCTTTGCATAAATGATAACATTCAATATCCTTGAATATTACATGTTTGATTCAAATTTTATAATAATTTAAATTAAAAATAACTATTTTAATGTTATATTTCAATTTATCATCACATGATTCGTCATGTCAATAGAAAATTATTAGTATCCCACGTTTGCCTCAACCAGACTTGTTTAATTGTTTCCTTCAACAAGGGTAGTTGTCTTGTCCTTATTAAAAATTAGGCAAAGACTTGTGTAAGATGGTCTCACGAGTCGTATTTTGTGAGACAGATCTCTTATTTTGGTCATTCATGAAAAAATATTAATTTTTATGCTAAGAGTATTACTTTTTATTGTGAATATCGGTAGGGTTGACTCGTCTCACAGATAAAAATTCGTGAGACCGTCTCACAAGAGATCTACTCCAAAAATTAGTAGTTAAATTCGGATTTCGTCTATGTTATATGGGGAATAATATTTTTTATAAGATGTTTATATTAATATCTAAATTTAAAACAAAAATTTTCGATGGTTCCTACTTTGCTTCTTTTGAATTCAAATGTTCATATAAATTTTTTGGATAAAAATACACCAATAATGTTACTCTCAGTGTAACATACCTCGACCCCGCCAAATTAATTTCGATGACACATCAACTGTTTATTAAATAACGATGATGATAAAAAAAAAATATATTCAATTATTAAACACAGAAGAAAATAAGCTCTTTGGAATGTGAAAGTGATTCAAAAACCTAGAAGGTTGAATCTTGTTATAATAATTTTTGAAACTTGACCTTGACATATTGTGTTACATTTATATATAATTTTTTTTATTATATTACTATATAATAATATATCCTACAATATTTATATAGAATATATTTGCATATGACTAGAATTCTATTTATTTTCTAAAGAATGATATAATTTTTTATTTATGAAGTTTTTTACTTTTTTTTGTCGTTCCCAAAAATCTCCATGACATATTGATCTCTATGTATTACTTAATAACCCTTGACATGCATCATGTATCCATACATTAAATTTTTCACAAAAACTCATGTGAGACGGTTTCATGGGTCAATTTTGTGAAGATATTCTATATGGGTCAACCACAAAAAAGTATTACTTTTTATATCAAATATATTACTTTTTATTGTAAATATGGACATGATTGATCTGTCTCACGAATAAAGATCCGTGAGACTGTCTTATGAAAGACCTACTCTAAATTTTTTTAGAGTTAAATAATTTTTTTTATAAAATCTAAAAATTATATTAAAATTAAAAACTACACGTGAATTTGTATAGAATTATTTAATAATTAATTAGATCAATTAATTACCTATAATTTTTTATAATAATTTTTTAAATTCCATGAGNATATAGAAAGATGTAAATATGTGTACACGTGGAGCCACTAGTTAACACGGGAGGCTTAAAAAAATACAAGCTTTTGCGTGTGTAATATTATTTAGTGTATTTATATTTTATTTTAATTAATAAAAGCAGAGATATTTTTAGATGTTCACTTAAAAATAAGGTTATATTAGTAAATTTCATTTGGTATAATCAGGACGGATTAAAATGGTTTTTTTTTATAAGAATAATTTAATAAAATGCATCAAATCCAAACGCATTTAATATGCATTACATGCATTGGAATATCTCAAACGCATCAAATCCAAAGTAAAGAGAACATTCGAAGTCCACTTTTGTGCTGGCCTGGTGAATAAATAGTTTTCGAGGATACACTGTTAGATAAGATGTTCGGTGAGTCAATTTGTAGTTTGAGTTTTATTAGATTTCATGTAAATATTATCTTTTTTTAATAATATTTTACGATTTTATCCAAATATGACATTTACTTTATATGTATATACATGCAAGCTACATAGATAAAATCCTTCAGTATATTATGGTACCACGAGTTCTGCCTCTCAACGTAAGATAATGAAACTTATTAAAAAATGTACCGTATATTCTAAATATGTTCATAGTCAAATCAGCTACCTTAAACAAAGATAAAGTTTGTTTGAGCTTGGGACTAGAATCTGTAATGTAAACGTAATGTTTCATTAGTAAGTACATGAAGACATTTATTAATATAGTTGAGTGATCATTTGATGATACAGTGAACAAATTTCTCTCGGATTGTCCAAGTGGTTATCACTTATCGAGTGAAATAGTTTGCGATTATGGTTGTGCACCATTACTCCTTTGAAGAGGGACAATGTAGAAACTCTACGTACTAGCATGCACTTTGATCCATTTAACGACTCCATTAGGGGTCATTAGATTGTGAGGTTAGGTGTAGTTTCGAAATACGTATGAGCAAATACATTATAGTCGAGAATTCACCGTCTACCTATAGGCGAAGATATCTTATTTGATATGATGTGAAACGTCTGCTATTCGTTTTCTTAAATCGTGTTAGAAATTTTTTTTTTCAAACCTCACTAAATCGGCGGAGATGCATAATCACATGCATAAAATATTTTGGAACCATTTTAAAATAAAACAACCAACTATATATTTGAGAAATACAGCCCATATTATAATCTCTCAAAAACCTCTCAAAACATAAATAAAAAGTCGTAAAAATATCCTTAACATTACTTAAAATCATAAATCATAACTAGTGCGGAAAACTAGCGTCGGTCTTCGGGTTATGTGCACCTTCACTCCAGCAAAGTCAACCATCAAGACCTCCTTTAACATATTCATAATCAACAGCACCTGCATCAATCACACTTAGTGAGTCTAAAGACTCGACACATCATAATCTTGATAACAAGTAATACGTATAAAATCACAAGCAACAGTGAAAATACTTTTACTTAAAATATCGTTTTCATGAAGATGCATAACCTTTAAAACAATAACATTTTCATAAACTTTTTTTTTTATTAACATTTTCATATCAATATAAACATATTCATATTCATATTCATATCCATATTCGTTTTCATATTCATATTCATATTCATATTCATATTCGTATTCGTATGCATATTCATGTTTGTTGAATTCAGATCGTGATTGTGACTCGTATTCTTAAACGTATTGGGCGATGGATCCATCTATAAAAGCCACAGTACTGGGCGGCGGGGACACCAGCGACACTCTCACCGATCAATTGGGCCTTGGCCAACGTATTAACATATTCGTATTCGTATTCATATCCGTATCCAAGGAAACACGATCGTCGGGCTCTCACTGGGACCATAACCCTCACGTTATCTCCAACATGTAGTAGTCACAATCTTTTCACGTCCTTCAACATTTCGTATTTCCATCACTTAATAAAAACATGCATATAATATCGTTTTTCTTTTAAACCAAGCATGCAACATATCTTTTAAATGCCAATGTTAAATCATAAAAATCCATAAACATTTAAAATAAACGTTTTAACATATAAAAATCATAAAAAGCCATAAACGTTTAAAAATAAACATTTTACATAAAAATCCATAAACATAAAAATTCCATAAACATTTAAAATTGACATATTAACATATAAAAATTCATAAACATTCATAATCATTGAAAATAATCATATTAGCATATAAAACAACATTCAGGACACTGCCATGACGTTTACTAATTTTTAGGTGTAAAAAAGATCGTTTTACCCCTGGACGTATAATTTTATGTTTTTGACTTATTCTTAATTTCATCGACTCTAACATGTCCCAAATAATTATTAAAGCTTATATCAATTTTCTCATATTTTTATTTAGCTTAAATCGAGTACTTTTAAATTAATCTTTAAATGTGACGTATTAATGCGTTTTAATCCCGAATTAAACCAAACCTTAATATAAAATTTCCAAATTAAAAACTTAGACTTTTAATAATTATTTGAGCTTAAATATAATTTTTCATAATTTTATTAAGCTTAAATCTAGGCGTTTCCCAATTCGTTTTTAAACTTAGACGTACTTCCAGGTTTTGACTCGTATGGACTCGAAACTTCTCCAAACCTTACCAAACTTTAACCAAAGCTTCCTAACACATAACTAAGCCTTATTGAACTCATTTCAAGCCCACAAAATCCCTGGAACCCGCCCCTACAGCTGCTGGTTTTTCTGCATGGGTGTTCTAGTCCTAGTAGGGCTCTAACTCCTCCTATTTCGGTTCCAGCCCCTAACCGCTTGGTCCAGGACCTGGTCGACCCTCGTAGGACTTAGACCGACTCCTCAGCAACCAGCTGGACCAGCCCCTAACAGCCTGCTAGCAGCCTCCAACGCCTAAAGCCAAAATACGCAGCCTAGCCCTCATAAGCCCTCAACTCGATCAGCCTTCTCCCTGAACCATACCAAGCCTAACTCCTCTCACCTAGGGCCACCAGACCACCCTCATAGGACTCCTGGAGACGTCTTAGCAGCAGCCAGCCGCCCAGCCCCTCAAGGAAACCCCAAACGAAACCCTAGCCCCATAATATGCAGTTTTTCGTTCAACCTACTTCACCCTACTGTCCAGCCCTTAAACCTGCATCTATGGGTCCTTAAACCTTCTGGAAAACGTCCCTTGTGATGCCCCTACCATGGCAGCCCCTTTATGCAAAGTTAACTCAAGTTTTGGATCACAAAAACATGCTTTAAAACCATGTATATGAATAAAAACGAAAATAGTAAAAGAGATACTTTTTTTCATGCCAACCATAATTAAATACATATTAGGGTGTGATAGATGAGAAAAAGAAGAATTATAGCGTGCCTTTGCGTTTAAAACGCACGAAAACGTTATGACGATTCGAGGGACGACGGCGGAGAGGGCTTGCTGAATTTTCCTCAAGGATTTTCGAAGCTTTTCCCTTTTGTTTTGGTGTGTGCCGTGTACTGCTGGTGGTATGCTGATGGGGAGAGTTTTGATTTGTTTTGGGGGACGGGCGTGTGTTGTGTGTGGGTTAAGGGGTGAGTTTTTTTGTTTCAAATAGTAATTAAAACAATAATCATAGCTTAGGCCCATTAACTAGGTTAGTTAGGCCCATTAGTCTTTATTTAAATTATAAAAATTATTTTGTTTAAATGAATTTGTGAATTTATTAGCCGGGTTGCCCATAAGTTCGTATTTTTGTTGAAAAACTAACACTGATAAAAATTACATCCCGGCGTATAAAATCACCGCAAAACCCCCTATTTTCAAAAATAATAAAAAGCATCGCCTAAATAATTAAAAACAACTATTTAATAAAAATCATTTTCTATTTTTCAGCCATCGGTCTCCGTTCCTCGATCGCAACTCGAATAACCTTTAAAAGTACATTTTAATGCAACCATGTAGAAAAATATATTTTAAACACGTAAATGTGCTCAAAATAATTAATTCATGCAATTAAAATATTTAATTAAAATACAAGAGAATTTAATAATTGCATGCATGTGGTTCGCGTAGACTTTTAAATTTTCGGGGCGTTACATGATGAGTTGATGATGTAAGAAATATCTGACCAGAGTAAAGACATTGGTATTTTGGCAAGGTGTTTCTTCTGTTGCACATATCATGTCACTGTTATTACTGAAAGATACATCACATCATTATCTAATTCAAATGCAACTCTCGATATACTATTAATGATTGCAGATTCGATCATGATATATGAGTTGAAGAGACCATATTGTATGCTAATCAGAACTTAAGGTTCTTGCAGGCACTATCAATGACAATTAGGATATCACAGGGCGATGCTACTAAACACTCTTACCAGGATCGGATGGGTGCAATCAAACTTGAGTTCTGACATTCTTGATCAAGTAGTTGATGAAAAAAATGATGCTAATTGGGATAAACTCGAATAAAAATAAATGTTATTCTGAATCACAAGAAGTTGTGAAACCATGACCAGCTGTATCGTTGAACCATCGAGGATCACAGAAATATCGGGTACTGTGTTCCCGTTGAGATAAACAAGTTCAAGGAGTTGAATTTGAAGTTTGATGAAGATCAAACAGATTGCTTATCAATGAGTTCATAAGTTGATTCCATGTATTGAAATTTGTGAAAGTTGGCTTAATTGACCATCATCGTCCCATGATATCTAAAATTCTTGTGATCTAGTATCAACACAAAAATTATTTAGGATCTCTAGTACGATCTAAACAAGAAATCCAGTATCAAATCGTGGACTTGATTAGGCGATCAAAAGTAGAAAGATCCGCTCGAAGGGATTTACAAGAAATACTATATCTGCTTAAAATTGGATAGTCGGAGCCGACGTTAGATACATAAAGACAAACAATTCTAAACATCCTATTGATGTTTTTGGGCCCGAGGCGATTTTCTAAATTTTCAAAAAAATTGAAATAAATTGATATTTTACAAAAATACAGTCGAATTTACCTTTGAATAAATTTTTGATAAAATTATGGATTTTTTTTATAAAATAAATAATTAGAATTGTATTTTAATTATTTATAGTAAAAGATGTTTTACAAGAAATTAATTAATTGAATTTAAATAAAAGTGTTTGTTTAACCTATTAATTATGGTGGTTAGGGACCAACAAACTTGACAACACTTTGAATCTAAAAAACGACAACCTATTTTGAAAAATAGGATGAAAGCTGTTTGATAAATTAAGTTTTGGTGAATTGACAAGGCTACTGATTTAAAAGAGCCTAGACAAACTGAATTTATAAGATAAACCGATAATTCATACGTAAATAGTTTCCCGAAGCAAAACTGATATATCAGAGCCCAACCGATGTCTAAGAATAATTGATGGAAAGAGCTACTGATGGATAGTCACTGATCAGTCTGACAAGTCTGAATTACTAAATCAGTCAAATTATTTGACGAACATTCTCTAAAGATTTTCAGAACATTCTCTAGTGAGAGAATCCCAACTGATAGACCAAATAAGATCATATAATAACTTTATCAATTCGTTAGAATGTCAGAGCCTATATGCACTAACCAAAATATATGATTTGTCAGAAAAGACGATGACATGACACAACGACGTCTGTGTTTGAAAACGTCTGTCAGATTCAAAAGATGAGTGTTGCAATCGAAGTTTGTAAATAGATTATGAGAACTTTCAAGCTCTACGCAATTTTCTGAATCATAAAGTATTATTAAGTTATCGAGAGCCTAACTGATCAAGCAATCTTTCATCACATACTTAATAGTTTTTATCTGATCATTGAGGATTAATTTGTGCTTAGTATTTTGCTTAAAAAATTCTTGTAATTGATAGTAAAAGTCATACTGATAATTTGTTTAAGTTTGTGAAGCATTCTAGGAGATTCAGTGGGCAAGAAATAAGTCCTACTGAATGCAAATTGTTTACAATCACCAAAGTCTTTTAGTGGATCCTTCTTGAGTGGAAGGGGTGACATGAGTTATTCAAAACTCCGAACATCCAGAAAAAAATTTATGCATTTTATTTTTTGTTTTTATATCAATTTGATAGCCCAACTACTGATTTATTGATATTCAACTAACGAGAATTCTAACTTAGTGTTGTTAACCCAGCTAAGTTGATTTTGAAATTGTTAAAATTGTTAATCCACTCTATCTAAACCAATCTCCCGATCTTAACAAAAACCAATTGAAAATAATTTTTATGAAAGGGGATAAGTGGTCATAATTTTCCAAAAGATGATCCAAAGAAATTGGTGAGCAAACTTAGACCATAGAAAAACAAAAAGCGAAAAAAAAAAAAATCACACACGGAAAATAAGATCCGAAATCGCGTTTAGTGACTATTTAGAAAACCAAAAGCTAAAATAAACAAAGTTAAAGTGTCATTTTGACAATATTCCCTACGAAAAAACATATCCTAATATAGAATACATTATATATTTTAGTACTTGTCGATGTCTCATTTCATTAGGGAATGTGAGTTTGGATATTCACAAACTTATATTACACAAAGAACACATTGGTGTTCGATCTCTTTCGGTGCAACAACAATAATTGAATTTATCAAAATATTTTTTCCCTTTTGTAATTATTTAAAATAGAATTACTTAAACTTGAATTTTACAAATTAGCTAGAATTTATTTTAACGAAACTAACCTGATTTTCACCGAAAAATTTCCAACATGTTAATTTATAGGATTGGAATAAATTAAATGTATAAAAACAAATTTTTTTAGATCTAGCTAGTTAATTAAAATTTTAATTTTCTATTCATGAATCATTTATTCGAACTTACCAACATCTTAATTTTCTTTGGATACTATATTTGAGTGAGATTTAAACCTACAACTTCGACGATGTCATCGATCATAGGACTTTTGACTAATGATGTTCTTTCGTCATGTCCAAGCCAATGGAAAGAAAAATAACTCGAGGGAGAGTATATTGGGAAACATGTTTTATGGTGTTTGAAGGGAAATATTAATTCTTAATTTAATTGATATAATTTCTTAACTTAAATGATTTCTCTAATATTATTTCTTCCTAAGTTGATTTGATTTGGTATAATATCTTATGAGATTTTGCATTTCTAGATAATGAGATAATTAAGCTAATATTATTATGATATGGTATTAATGTTTAAAAAGAGTTTGTTTCTAATTAAACTCTTACTTTCTTTGTGTAATAGGTCTCCTTGTGGAAATAAACCCTAGGAGACAGAAGTCTATAAATAAGAGAACAAGGACATTGCTACGACTCTCTCCGAAGAACATATATACACACATCTTTGCAAGTCGTAGGTTTCAGAAGAAATTATTCTACAAAGACGTTACGATTTTGAAGAGTGCAGATACTGCGTGTTGCCTTGAGTGTTGGAGACGTCTGCAGACAACATCCGTGACGAAGTTGGCTGAAGATCGTTTTTGTTGCTCCAGTTTTTCGCTCACGCTTTTGCTTTCTTGAATAAGTTTTATTCTGGTTATTTGGTTTTAGAAAACATTTATTTTCTCAAATTATTGAGGAAATTGATTTTAGTCATAATCACTAGTGATTGATTTTTGTAAACGTTTTATTTTTCTAGTGATTAATTTTTGCCCTGAGGCATGGCACAAGTATTTATACTTGTGCAAATTTAATTTCATCCATTCTATTTAGTTAAAGTCAATTTGTGTTTTAAACTTTAATATTCCGCTGCATGTTGTCTTAAATGTTGTAACATTTGATACAACACTTAATTTTGATGAAACACAAATTTACAATCTTACTCTACTATGGATATATTTACTCCTATCTGTCAAGCAATATTCCTTACAAGTGGTATCAGAGCTTACTCTTGATATACTATGTGTTGATTATGGTTTTGTTGTGTTTGACAGAATTAATTAAATGGACACATCACTTGCAAACGCAGTACTTCGTCCACCAATCCTAGATGATACCAACTACAGTCTATGTGTAACGGTCATGGGCCATGGCATAGCATGGGCCTCGGCCCATACCCACGCACCGTCACTCATAGGACTTATCCAGCCCAGGCCCTGGAGCTTTTACCTTCCCAGGATTAGAACCCAAGACCTCCTGAACTTGTATAGATCTTGGCAGCAATCCTGATACCAATTGAGCTAGAACCCAAGATCTCCTGGACTTATATAGGTCTTGACAGCAGCTCAATTGGTACCAGGATTGCTGCTAAGATCTATATAAGTCCAGGAGGTCTTGGGTTCTAATTCTGGGAAGGTAAAAGCTCCAATGCCTGGGCTGGATAAGTCCTATGAGTGATGGTGCGTGGGTATGAGCCGAGACCCATGCTATGCCATGGCCCATGACCGTTACAAAAAAAAGCGTCTTTTTTTGTAACGGTCATGGGCCATGGCATTGCAGCTCAATTCGTAACAGGATTGCTGCCAAGATCTATATAAGTCTAGGAGGTCTTAGGTTCAAATCCTGGGAAGGTAAAAGCTCCAGTGCCTGGTCTAGAGAAGTTCTATGAGTGACAGTGCGTGGGTATGGGCCGAGGCCTATGCTATGCCATGGCCCATGACCGTTACAAAAAAAGGCGCCTTGTTTCGGGGTGATCGTTGCTACATTTAGGTACGCATAGTATGATGTTGGGTTGGTATTTGGTATGCCGGTTAGTGTCGATAGGCACTTGTATTCATTAGAAACCGTAAGAAACGATTCGGCGTAAACTTCCGTGTTTTTGAGCTGTGTCGTGTCGTAGGTTGGATATCGTTGTTTCGGGGTGTTCGTACCGGTGGTGCCAATGTATTAGCATCCTAGGATGGGTCTCGAGGTGTCGGTTCACAGTATGTACAATCGAGTTTAGAATGTTAAGCGACACATGTATTGAATTTTTGTAGGTTTTCTTTTACCGAGGGTACACGGACCCTGGCACGGGGTCCGTGCCCTTGTTTCTTTCGACTTGTCAAAATTTTGAGCCTACGCGGACCCCTAGACAGACCCTAGCACGAGTCCGTGTCCTCACTCCTTTTCGAGCATTTCTTTTGCGAGCCTACACTGCCCGGGTCCGTGTACTTCATGTTTTGAGAAAATTTTATTGGTTGCTTTGGGGTGTCATGTCATGGTTTAGTACGAAGATTGAATGAGGTCGAGTCCCGAGTGAATTAGAATGTCGTAAGCTATTTATGTACTTTGGTGGTGAGCACGATTACCTACGTCTAAGCTATGCAAGATAAGTATTTAAATTCACGTTAGTATGTTGCAGCAGCGGCCCCAAGTGAGATCCCACGAATCCCTCAACGCCAAATAAGTATGATTACATGCAAAAGAAAACATTTTAAAGTTTTTGAGGTATGCTAATTGTCTGGTGACCAAATTATGTATGGGTTTGGAAGTCGGTGAACGTGGCCGAGGACCTCTCCAACCCGTTAAAGCATGAACGGATTTAGATCAGGATTGGAAAGCGGTAAAGCATGACCAGGGACCAATCCACCCGTTAAAGAATGAACAGAGATCTCATGTATGTGGCAGTAGATTTTTCCTGTCAGCCCAGTACTGTGGTTTAGTCTGATCAGGTGCATTTATGTATGGGTCACTTGCTTTGAAACATGTCTCTACGCAAAATGATGAAGTTATGTATGTACAAGTATGCAAGCATATTTATGAAAAGTTTTCACGCTATGGCACGTATATGTTATGTATGTATGTTCAAGTTTAATTGAAATGTTAAAGTTTCAAGTATGTACGCTCTATTTTAAAGTTGCATGTGATTTTATTACGTATTACTTGTTACTTCCAGTTTATACATGTTGAGTCTTTAGACTCACTAGACTTGATCGGTACAGGTGAGGATGCGTTTGAGGAGACGAGAGGTGGGGATCAGTGAGCTGGCTTGGACTGAGCGGGAGGATAAACCCGAGGACCGCCATGTTTTAAGTTTTTATGAATGTCCAAAATACTCTGATTTATGTTACTAGTTGTAAGATTTTAAACAAATACTTTTGGCAAACTTTACTTTGAGATCTTTTGTGCAACTACTTTGGGATGTACATTTGTTTCATCGAATTTTACTTTGAGATCTTTTGTGCAACTACCTTGGGATGAACAGTTACTTTATCAAAATTTTGAATGTTCATTTCTTTTTTTATGAAATTTTTTATTTTTCCATAAATTTTAAAGTAGTTAAAAGTACGGTACGTTAGAACTGTAGAGTCCAAATTTAGTACACGTATAACCCATGCATTTATTTAATTATTAAATCATTTATTTATTTTGATTTTTAAAATGAGTTTAGTGATGCATGATTTATAAAATTGAATTATTTTAAATTAGTTATGTTTATGTGATGTACGTTAAAAATATTTTTCTCGAGTTTCTTGTTTCACGCGATTATTCGAGGCGGGATCGAGAAAAAGAGACCGACGACGCTTGTGGCAATTTTAAATTTGATATTTTATTTTAAGTTAAGATTTGGGGCGTTTTAATTAATTTATTAAGATTCAGCATTTTAAAAGCCTAAATTATTTATTTAGGAATTTTAGAATTTTAAAACTTTTAAAATTTAGCAAGTGTGCATTTTATTTTTAATCAGAAGATTTTAGTAAAGTGGGTATTAGTTTACCATTTTGATTAGCTTGTTAATTGGGTTAACATTTTAAATAGCTTGATTAATTATTTAATTAAGAAATTTTCCCCTAATTGCTCACTCACACACACGTTACACACACTTACACGTTTTAATACACACCAAAACCGATTCACACACACACACACACACACATATTCGAATTCAGTTTATTTTTTCATTATTTTGAGAGCAAACACTTAGGGTTCTTGAGAGATAGAGCAGCCGCCCCTTTCTTTTCATTTTCCAGCAAGTTTTCGGTGATTTTTATTGCAAGAAAATTGCTCCACGATCGTCCCGGATCAAGCCTCGCACCATCTCCGCTTCGGTATCGTCGTATCGTGAGTTTTTCACATCAAAGGCACGTATATTCTATTTTTCCTGCGTCGATCATGTCATAGTATGTGTTGCGATGTTTTTATGCGTGAAAATACATGTGTGATGTGTAGAAGCTTGAGCAATTATGTTTGGATCACTTTTGAAACCATTTTTGGGGTCTCAAATCACGTTTTTTCTGTTCTTTTAAATACTGCGATTTTTTGGTCGCTTTTATGGAAAATATTTCAACATATGAAACGTAGAAATTTTTGATACCTTCGATTTGATATAAAATTCAAAATATTTGGATAACAATTGAGTGAGTTATGATTGTTTTAGTGGGACTGCTCAAACTGCATTTTCCTGAAATTATGTTATGGATGTGTTCTCGAGGTTTTATTGTTGCAGGCTTCGTTGGGAATCGACGGGTGATCATTGCTGCATTTAGGTATGCTTAGTATGATGTTGGATTGGTATTTGGTATGTCGGTTAGTGTCGATAGGCACTTGAATTCATTAGAAGTCGTAGGAAACGATTTGGTGTCAATTTCCGTGTTTTTGAGTTGTATTGGGTCGTAGGTTGGATGTCGTTGTTCGGGGGTGGTTGTACGGGTTTGGAACAAGGTAATAGCATCCTAAGATGGGTCTCGAGGTGTCGGTTCTTAGTCCGTACAATCGAGTTAGGGAGATTAAGCATCATGTGTATTGAATTTCGTTGGTTTACACTCACAGCATGTACACGGACCCCTTCCCGGACCCTGACACGGGGTCTGTGCTAGTGTTTCACTCGAGGTGTAGATTTTCAGTAGGTACACGGACCTTCACCCGGACCTCTACACGGTGTCCGTGCTCTTGTTTCTTCCGAAGTGTCAAAAATCAGTTTCTACACGGACCCCTACACGGACCTAGGCACGGGGTCCGTGCCTTCTCTTTTCTTCACACGCATTTTACAATACCTACACGGACCCATGCACGGACCAGGGCACGGGGTCCGTGTACTCCAGTTTTGGGTAAAATTATATTGATTTCTTTGGGGTTTATGTCATGGTTTAGTACGATGATTAAACGAGGTCAAGTCCCGAGAGATTTAGAACGTCATAATCTATTTATTTACTTCGGTGGTGAGCACGAGTACCTACGTCTAAGCTATGAAAGATAAGTGTTTGAACTCATGTTAGTATGTTGCAGCAGTAGCCCCAAGCGAGATCCAACGAATCTCTCAACGCCAAGTAAGAATGTTCGACGTGCAAATGAGAAAATGTTTTATTTTTGAGGTATGCTAAATGTCGTGTGACTAATTTATGAATGGATTTGGAAGTCGGTGAACGTGACCGAGGACCTCTACACCCTGTTAAAGCATGAACGGGTTTAGATTAGGATTGGAAAGTGGTAAAGCATGATCAGGGACCAATCCACCAGTTAAAGCATGAACGGGGATCTCATGTATGTAGCAGTGGATTTTCCCTGTCAGCCCAGTACTGTGGTTTAGTCTGATTAGGCACTAGCAGCTCAATTGGTACAAGGATTGCTGCCAACATCTATATAAGTCCAGGAGGTCTTGGGTTCTAATCCTGGGAAGGTAAAAGCTCCAGTGCCTGGGCTGGAGAAGTTCTATGAGTGACGGCGCGTGGGTATGGGCCGAGGCCCATGCTATGCCACCAGGATTGCTGCCAAGATCTATATAAGTCTAGGAGGTCTTGGGTTCAAATCTTGGGAAGGTAAAAGCTCCAGTGCCTGGGCTGGAGAAGTTCTATGAGTGACGGCGCGTGGGTATGGGCCGAGGCCCATGCTATGCCATGGCCCATGACCGTTACACTATGGAAAGTCAAAATCAGATACTACATAAAATCCATAGATGAACGGGCATGACAGCGTGTTATCAATGGATGAACTTCACCAATATTGATAGATCAAAATGGTGACAGCTTGCCAAAGCCAGAAACTGATTGTACTGCTGATGAAGTGCAGAATTCGAATCACAACTCAAAGGCCCTAAATGCAATATTTACTTCAGTCGACATGAACATGTTCAGTTTGATCACAAACTGTACTTCTGCTAAGAATGCATGAGATAGTATCCAAAGACATTGTTAAGGTTCTAAGACTGTACGATGAACTAGACTGAGGATGCTTACTTCCAAGTTCGAGATGATGATGATGGAAGAATCTGAAAACATACTAGACTACGATCGTCGCCTATGGGAAATTTCTAATGAGGCATTCAGCCTTGGAGACCCCATCTCCAATGAACGACTTGTTAGCAAGGTCCTTCGTTCTTTGCCCGAAAGATTCAACGTAAAAATTTGTGCAATCGATGAAGCTAAGAACAAATCTAATATGGCTTTGGAAGATCTTATAAGTTCACTTCACACCTTTGAAATGAACATGGACATGCAGAAGAAGGACAATGGGAAGACAATTGCATTCCAAGTCTCGAATGACTCTTATAATGATCTTCTTCAAATATCCCAAGAGTTTAATGACTCAGATCTTTGTGAGGATTCCATCGCTTATATCACAAATAAATTTGGGGATTGCTTGAAGAGAATCAGAGATAAGAAGAAAGCTGGACAACCATCGAAATTTCCTAGTTTACCAGCTCCTAAACCTCCTGTCCAACAACAATTTAGACCAAAGAATGAAGGCAAGTGACAACTTAATTCGAAGAAGTATGACTCAGTGCAGTGTAGAAAATGCAATGACTTTGATCATTATGCCAACGAATGTGCTAACAGATTACGAAAGAATAAAGGATATAATGTTTCTCTAAGCAATGAATAATCTGATGAGGAGGAGAAATCCAATGATGAAGATAATCACACCTCCTTGACTGCACTGTGTACAAAAAACCGATAGCTACAAGTGAATCCTTTAGGTGTTGCCCTAGGTCTTGCCACTCCTGGATGCAACACGTGCGCAAAAACAGTAATGTTTAATATCTACATCTTCAGGAAATTCAAGTGTAGATGATGAGTTGGAAGCTGATGATGAAGAAATCACTCTTGAGAGTGTACAAAAGCTTTATGAGGAGTTGTATGCCGATTGGATCAAAAGAAACAAGCTCAACTCAACTCTCATAAAGGAAAACACCGAACTAAAAGCTGTGGTTGCCAAACTTAAAGTGATCATGAGCAAGAAGGACTTGGAACTAGGGAAGACCAAGGATGAGCTTCAAAAGACAACCAATAATTTATCTAAGTTCAATTCGAGCACATCCAAGCTTGAATCCATACTTTTGATGGGAAAAGATGACAAGAAGGGGTTATGTTTCGAAAACAGTGTGTTTGAAATCGGTCAATTTTCAAATTCAACAGTCTTTGTGAAAGAAAAAAGTGATACATCCACACAGTCACAGCCCAATCCCTCAATCAAAAGATCTCCATCAAAAAGACAACCTACTGCACTAATTCCTAAGAAAAGAAAACAAAGTTACGTTTGTCATTACTGCTTTAAGCCTGCTCATATCAGGCTATATTGCTTTAAACTCAGGAATGATCGCATGAATCAAAAGACGAGTCAGATGTTGCCCCAAATGTTGCCCAACATTTTCCGCAACACCTCCAACCACCGACCTACAGTAAGACAAATTTGGGTACCAAAGATAAAAACTCACTGTAATGTTGTCTATACATCATTAAAAACTAACACTGCAGGTCACTGGTACTTTGATAGTGGAAGCTCACGTCATATGACAGGATCATGAGAACATCTCACTGATTATGTTGATCAAAAAGGTGGAAGATTAACCTATGGAGGGGGAGCTAAAGGAAGAATTGTTGGAAAGGAAACATTGAATGTTGAAGGACTACCAAAGCTCCACAATGTGCTTCATATTGAAGGATTAAATTCGAATTTGATTAGCACAAGCCAATTGTGTGATGACAATTTGCATGTCAAGTTTAATAAATATACTTGTGAAGTTTTTGATGAAACTAGCTTGTGTATTATGACAAGTACTAGGTCTTCGGATAACTGCTACCAAATAGGTGAAGAATATTCATGCGATCATACACAAGTTAGTGAGCTCGACCTTTGGCATCAAAAACTCGGTCATGTAAATTTCAAAACCTTGAAAAACTTGTGTAAGTACGATGCAGTACGAGGTATGCCTAATCTCTATTCTGGTATACTATATGTGTGCGGAGATTGTCAAAAAAGAAAACAGACTCGCGTGTCACATCCAGTGTTGCCATCATCTGGGACAATACGCTGTCTGGAGTTACTTCACATGGATCTTATGGGTCCTGTTGAAGTCGAAAGCTTTGGAAGTAAGAAGTATTCTTTTGTATGCGTTGATGATTTCTCACGGTTTTCATGGGTAAGTTTCATTAGGGAGAAATCGAACACTTTCGATGTGTTTAAACAATTGGTCACAAGAATCACAAACCTCCATAATTTGAAGGTGAGAAGGATCAGGACTAATCATGGTAAGGAATTCGAAAATTCTTTATTCTCATCGTTTTGTGACAGGAAATGAATTTCACATGAGTAGTCAGCACCAAAAACCCCACAACAAAATAGCATTGTCGAACGCAAAAACAGGACGTTGCAACAAATGGCTAGGGTGATGCTAGCTTCAAAAAATATTTCAAAGCATTTTGGGCAGAAGCCCTTAATACAGCCTGCCATATTTCGAATAGAGTGTTTTTAAGAAGTGGTTCAACCATGACTTCCTATGAAATAATCATGGGAAAGAAGCCTAATCTGAAATACTTTCATGTCTTTGGCTGTGTCTGTTACACTTTGAATGACAGAGATCAACTTGCAAAATTTGATTCAAAGAGTGATAAATGTTTGTTTTTTGGGATATGAAACTAATAGTCGAGCTTATCGCATGTTTAATTTAAGAACTAGGACTATTATGAAATCTATAAATGTTGTTTTTGATGACTGTGCAGACCTCAAGAAGAAAACTGTTGAATACGATGTGGAAGACCTTCTGGATATTCCTGTATCACTAGAAACTGCAGATGTTGCCCTAGATGTTGCAACATCCAGCACAATACGTGACACCGAAGTCACTCAATCTGAAGACAAAACGAACAACGATGATGATGGAGTAGATGATGGACCGAATATTCCAAGTAAAACTCAGAAAAAACATTCATCATCTCAAATAATCGGAAATATGCGAGAAGATGTTCAAACCCGAAAGAAAGAAAAAGTGAATTACCGAAAAATAGCTGGACTTATATGCATGAGCTCTACATACTCACATGTTATATTTTCATGTTTTATATCCAATTTTGAACCCAAAAATGTTGATTAAGCTTTGAAAGATGAATTTTGGATTAATGCAATGCATGATGAGCTTGAGCAATTTGTTCGAAATGATGTTTGGACTTTGGTTCCACCTCCTGACCATGGTAATATAATTGGTACAAAATGGATTTTCAAAAATAAAACTGATGAGTCAGAAAACATCATTCGAAACAAAGCAAGGTTGGTTGCTCAAGGGTATACACAGGTTGAGGGGGTTGATTTCGATGAGACCTTTGCTCCTGTAGCCCGTATTGAGCCAGTTCGAATATTGCTAGTCATTGCATGCTATATGAAAATCAAAATTTTTCAAATGGATGTCAAAAGTGCTTTCTTAAATGGAATTTTAAGTGATGAAGTGTATGTTAGACAACCTAAGGGTTTTGAGGATCCACACCATTTGGATCATGTTTACAAATTGAAGAAGACGCTTTATGGTTTGAAGCAAGCACCACGTGCATGGTATGGAAGATTGACAGAATATCTACTTGAGATTGGCTTCAAACGAGGTGAGGTAGACAAAACTCTTTTTATTCAGAAATCCAAAGGTGAGATTCTTATTTGTCAAGTTTATGTTGATGATATAATCTTTGGTTCTTCATCCAAAAAGCATGCTGATGATTTTTTTGAGTGCATGTAATCTATTTTTGAAATGAGCATGGTTGATGAGTCGAGTTTCTTTCTTGGTTTGTAAATTAAACAAATGCATGATGACATCTTTCTTTGTCAAAGTAAGTATGCTAAAAATTTGGTTAAGAAATTTGCAAATGAGAACACCAAATACATGAGAATTCCCATAGGCTCGAGTGAAAATTTGTGCAAAGATGATGTTGCCGAAAATGTTGACTACACTTATACTGCAGCATCATAGGTAGCCTCCGGTATTCGACAGCCAGTCGTCTTGATATCATGTTTAGTGTATGCTTGTGTGCAAGATATCAAGTTAATCACATAATTTCTCATCTAAAAGCTGTGAAGCGTATTCTACGTTACATAGCAGGAACAATTGAATTAGGATTATGGTACACTCAAGAAACCAACTCGAACTTAGTAGGTTTTTCTGATGCTGCTTGGGTAGGTGACTCAGATGATAGAAAGAGTACATCTGGATGTTGCTTTTATCTTGGCAATAATTTGATCAAAGGGCATAGTAGGAAAAAAAATTGTGTCTCACTTTCAACTGCTGAATCGGAATATGTGGTAGCTGGAAGTTGTTGTTCTCAACCCCTATGAATGAACCAAATGATAGAAGACTATGGACTTAAGAATGAAACTTTAGTTGTGTATTGTGATAATTCTAGTGCAATCAATATTTAAAAAAATCTAGTACAACACTCTCGAACTAAACACATTGACATTAGACATCACTTTATTTGAGATTTAGTAGAAAAAAATTGATTCGAATTGAATTTGTTGGTACAAATAACCAACTGGCTGACATATTCACGAAAGCATTAGATTTTGAGAGGTTTTCCAATCTTAGGAAATCTCTCAGCATGTGTTCTGCCTAAACACTTAAAGATGTTGTCTCAGATGTTATAACATCTCGGACAACATCTAACATGCATGTGCATTTGTAGGACTTAAGCATTCTGCATTACATTCATATTGTGATATGTTGTGTTGAAACTGTGTTTCATAGCTTTCTGATGCACTTACAATTCCTTGTTATATTTTAATTCCTCACACCTAAACATGTGAACTTAGTCACAAGGGATTTGAAAAATGGTAACTTGACTCTAACCAATGTGACAAGTAACCTAAGAAAAACCGAATAAAAATTTGGGTCTGTGTTAGAAGGAAAGATAGAAAAAGCTACCTAAAAGAGCCCAATGAAGACTGCACTTTTAGTGTTGGAGGTACCCCTTCTAAAATTAACAAAGAAATAGAAGAAAATAGAAAAGGCTACCTAGAAGAATCCAATGAAGATCGTTCTTCTAGTGTGGGAGCTACCACTTCTATATTTATAAAATTCTTTTGTAAGAAAAAAATTAAAATTGTTTTTCAGGAATTGTACGTGTTGTCGGAAGATGTTGCCAACATTTGTAACAACACTTCATCTGTAAACATATCTCATATTTGTTTTCATGTTTTTATTTCTGTTACATTCTGTTATTAGACATAAATAGGTCATGCATAAACTTAACATTGTGATTATGGATGGGTCATAAGGACATGAGTATTTCAACAAAGAAAATTCGATGAAAATCAAGTTTTGCAGAAAATCGAATTTATGTGTTCTTTGATGTTTTAGTGGAGTTAATTCGATGAGGGTTTTAATTCTGGTAATTATTTTGAAATCAAATTGTGCTAAATTAACACCACTGTTCATGACTGTATTTTCGGGAGTTTAATTCTTTTTATCCGTTATTTTTCTTACCTTTGGACCGAATCGACTGAGATTTTTTTTACCGTTGCACTGTAATTTCATCAATATCATCTCAATTCACACCGTTTCACCACACATCATCCAAAAAATTTTATCCTGCTAGATTTCATGATTTTCTCCCTGTGAAATTTATCACGTCTTTCTGCACTTTTCGCAAATTCTCCTCTTTACTTGAAATTTAATTTGTATCAATGGCAGGAAAGGGCTACGATCCACATGACATTCGAAGTGAGATGGGTCATACGGAGGATGTTGCCCCAACTCCCGCAACATCTGATAAAACACCCACTGCTCCACATCTACATATCATCCCTGTTGTTCTAACACCAGAACCTTTGGAGGCCATTGCCCCAGGAGAGCTAGGGAATCTAGCAGACGTCGAAAATCCTCCTATTTTTATGTTTCCCGAACCACCACAACCACCGATAAGACGTTCAAAAAGACAGGCTGGGTATAACCCCGATCTCACACCCGGCAAGCGATTCCGATACAAGGGCCATCCCTCCACTCGCCCTTCGTTGATTGATCTGGCAGAAACTTCAGCAGATGACTCGGACGACGTCGATTATGAACTTGTGGCTCGTAAGAAGGTTGAACTTGCAAAGGAGAGTAGCCCTCTGTCTGATAAAGCTACAGAATCTGATGAACCTGCTGCCACTGTTCTCCCATCGGAGACTACCCAACCTGATGAAGATGAGATCTCATTGGCCCAATTTATGGCCACCTTGAAAAAGGACAAACATTATGCTCCTTCCGTTTCTGAACCCACACCGAGCACTCCTCTTGTTGATTTCAGTGATGAGGAGATGAAAGAATCTTCCGAAAGTCTCTCAAATTGTAATAATTCTAGTGCATCCTCTCACCATTCTGTTGATGCTCCTGACGAGGCTGCCACTTCTGTTATTGAAAGCAATGAAGATTCCTCTGTTGAAGAGGATGTTGCTGCTGATGTTGCCCACATTCCGGACAGCACGGACCTTGCTGAGTATGATTTAAGCACAGCCTTCAGTGACAAGTTTTACACTGAAGCGACTGTTGCTCAGTGGCACTTGTATGCAAATCGAGAGTTCCTGGAAGAGAAGAATATTGATGGATATGCATTTGACAGACAGAACTTGACTGCATTCCTCAAGCAAGCTCATATTTTCTCAACTGTTTCAGCTGTCACACCCTTCGCCCGAAGACCCGTGCGCGAGTTTTATACTAACTTATCCCCAGGAGTGGAAGATGAGCGATCGGCCAAGTTCGAGAAAGTTTTTGTTCGTGACAGGCTTTATGAGTTTAATGCTACTGCAATCAACTAACATTACCAGACCCCAACGGAGGATGTTGATGGAATTGTCCCAGACATTCATCTAGTCACCTCCACACTCACCGGATGCATTATTACTCACTTTCCAATCCATCCACAAAAGCTATCAGCTGCCAATTTAACATCGTTTTACTCTGTACTCCACAAGCTTGTGGTTCGAAATTGGACACCTTCCACGAACACCACCATAGTCACCAGACACCAAGCAATGGTTCTGTATGCCATAGGGACTAATGGAGTGTTTAATTTCGGAATGCTGGTCTTCAACACGGTACTTCAGTATGCGGCAGGAGGTCTCAAGGCGTCTAAGCTCCCTTTTCCTAGTTTAATCTACGGGATGCTAGTATCACAAGGCTTTGTTCGGGATATTAGCGAGCCACTGTCTGCCATGGGTGAACCATTCAAAATTGCTCATGCTTTCTTTAAGGGCAACCGGAAGATTGATCTTCCCTGGTGTGCCTCTCCTACTGCCCCTACTATGAGTACCTCTCATCAAAGCAAGTCTGACACCTCCAAGTCCACAGATTTTATACTACTCACCACTGATGAGGTCCGAGCTCAACTCCAGCATGTCCTGACCAAAATTGAGCAAGCCAAGGCTGATATAGCCTATTATGAAGAGTTGGCTGCAAACTACTGGCTACTTCTGGAAGTGGGAGTCCATTCTGGACAAAAAAAAAAGAGATGATGATGATGATCAAGGGACTAAGGAAACTGAAAATGAGACTGATGAAGGGGATGAGAAAAGGGGGAGACGGTGATGATGATCAATGGACCACGTTAACTGAAAATGAGACTGATGAAGGCGATGAGAACTAAGTTGCAATGTTTGCTGTTTTTCTCTCTTTTTTTCCCTTTTATGTTTGATGTTTTATTTTGCTCTATCAGTTTGGTAGGATTTGTGTTTTACTCTGTGCCTGATGTAATTGCTTACTGAGCTATTAATGAAATCGTGCAGGTTTTGTCCCAAGTGTTGTCAACAAAACTAACAACACCCGTGCTAACTTTATTTTATTTAGGGGGAGAATAATTCTCTAACTTAGGGGGAGATAACTTAACAAGGATAAATGAGTTTGATCTCATTTTGTCTAGAAAGGCAAAAATGGGGAGATTGAAGGGAAATATTAATTCTTAATTTAATTGATATAATTCTTTAACTTAAATGATTTCCTTAATATTATTTGTTCCTAAGTTGATTTGATTTGGTATAATATCTTATGAGATTTTGTCTTTCTAGATAATGAGATAATTAAGCTAATATTATCATGATATGGTATTAATGTTTAAAAGGAGTTTGTTTATAATTAAACTCTTACTTTTCTTGTGTAATAGATCTCCTTGTGAAGATAAATCTTAGGAGAGATAATGTCTATAAATAAGAGAACAATGAAATTGCTACGGCTTTCTCCGAAGAACATATATACACGCACCTTTGCAAGTCATATGTTTCAGAAGAAATTCTTCTACAAAGACGTTGCGGTTTTGAAGAGTTCAGATACTGCGTGGTGTCTTGAGTGTTAGAGACATCTGCAGACAACATCCGTGACGAAATTGGCTGAAGATCGTTTTTGTTGCTCCAGTTTTTGGCTCACGCTTTTGCTTTCTTAAATAAGTTTTATTCTGGTTATTTGATTTTAGAAAACATTTATTTTCTCAAAATATCGAGGAAATTGATTTTAATCATAATCACTAGTTATTGATTTTTGTAAACGTTTTGTTTTTCTAATGATTAATTGCCCTGAGGCACCTGTACTTGTGCAAATTTAATTTCATCAATTGTATTTATTTAAAGTCAATTTGTGTTTAAAACTTTAATATTCCACTGTATGTTGTCTTAAATATTGTAACATTTGACACAACACTTAATTTTGATAAAACACAAATTTACAATCTTACTCTACTACGAATATATTTACTCCTATCTGTCAAGCAATATTTCTTACAGTGTTCTTGAAAAATATATCCAAGTTATAACTGTTATCAATTTAATTATATATAAACAGAATTTGTAATATTATATTGTATATTATAATATTAAAAAAATGGTCATTTGTCAATCTTATTTCGGCCAACTAAGGCAAGGAGTGAAAGAAACGACTAGGCCTGAACAAACTTGCCATTTATTCTTACAATAATGGACGACGAGGACCTCCATGATCCCCACTCGGAACAACCAAAAAACAAATGAACAATTACAATCAAATGCAACGGAACATAATACATAAATCCCATGTCTATATCCAATCGGCACTGTAGACTCGTGGCCAGATCTCCAGTCATATCGATGCCAACAGAAAGGTAAAAAAAACAATTATCAACCACCCATCGAACTTGCTAGCTTGACAAAGACAAGGTTGGGACAAAAAATAAAATTTGGCCTTGTTAAATAAATTACAAACTTAATTTACACTAGTGTGTGTGTGTGTGTGTGTGTGTGTGTGTGTGTGTGTATATATATATATTAATATTTATAATTCACATGAGTGAATATATATGCTTGAATTGGTCACAAATGAGGAGTGGGAAAAGAAACATTAATGGAAGCTTCTTTGAGAAGTTTCTGCGCAAGAGCCAGTTGTTCCATCAGCAAAAGCGAGTGGGCCCTGTATTCCTGCGCGTGACCAACGGCCTCCGCCTCGAGTTCGCCCAGCTGGAAGCAAGCCAACTCCTCCGCCTCCTCCGCCACGCGCAGCCGTTCCCATGCTCTCGTCAGTTCTTGTTTCATCCGCTCCTCCCTTTCCAGGCTGTTTCTCAGCTCTCTCTCCAGCTCTTCGTTCCTTTTTATCAGGGTTTCTCGATCTCCATGCGAGCCGTGGTGCTGCGGCGCGGTCGTGTCGGAGGGAACCATGGTGTTTGGAGCCATGAAATTAATCAAGAATCAAGAAGAGAATTAAAGACGGACGGAAGCTTACACTGTGGGGCCGATAATTTTACAATCTAACAGGGGAATTTCTGCCAAGTTTGAAGTTGCATATAATGGGGGTTTATATAGAATTTCCTTTTTGTGCTATTTTATTTATTATGCAATACAATCAAAGCAAAAAACTTACGTGAAACGGTCTCATTGATCGTATTTTGTGAGACGGGTCTCTTATTTGAGTCATTCATGAAAAAATATTATTTTTTATGCTAAAATTATTAGTTTTTATTGTTAATATCGGTAGGGTTGACACGTCTCACAGATAAAGATTCGTGAGATCGTCTCATAAAAGACCTACTCATACATCAAATTTCAAGTTCCCTTATATTGATAGTTATTTTTTCAAAACGACGATGAATATAAAATCTTTTTTATATGTGTTTATTGTGTAGTCGTCTTTGTGTAACCCGAGACGTGACAAAATAGGTGTAATAATATATGTATGTATATTTAAAACGAATACATCATATAAATTTTTGTATAGCAACTATTTTTAGTTTTATGATGTAATTTTTTTTTATTAATTAAGTTTTTTAAGAAATGAAAAGTTTTTTTTTAAGAAAATAAATATTTTTGGTAAAATTAAAATTTAACGAAACCAAATCAAACAGTGGAACGTCCTTTGATGATATGTGAAGGACCTTTCCGATGGCCATAGCTACGACAACGAGTTATGTCCAGGTTCAATGTACCTAATTGCTTCAAAATGGTCAGTCAAAATTACGACTTTTTAAATTGTTGCTTAATTGAAACGGTCATGGATTTGAATTTGACGTTCTGGACAATAATTAGTTTTAATTTTGGTAATTTTTTTGTTTAAAAATTTTGTTAAATCTTTAGAACCACAAACGATTCCGCTATAACAAAACAATTGCCGGAAAAATTAAATAACCACTTGCAAATATGATTATCTACAGAGACGAATACAGAAACCACAAAGATGGAATTTTATGTAAAAATTGTTGAAAAATTATTTAAAAATGTGAAAAATATTTGTGTTGAAAATGTGAATGTTGAATGTTGAAAATTAGGTAAAATTAGGTGTTGAATGTTGAAAATTAGTGTGTGATGATGTAGGTAATGATGTATTTTATTTTTGGATTATTTGTAAAAATTTTCTATAAATAGATCTCTTATTTGTGAAGAAAATCACAATTGAGTTGAGAGAAAAATATTATAAAGTGTGTAGTGTGATAATTATGAGAGTTTGAGATTTTTACTTTTTACCGTAAATTTTTCCTTTTTCACAACACGTTATCAGCACGAATCTCTAAAAATCTTCTATATTTTTCCAAGTTCCAAAACAGAAGAAAAATGTAACAAAAAAATAATAATATTTATTTTATTATTTATTTATTTATTTATTGTGTATATACTTAATATATAATATAATGTTATAATAAAATAAATTTTTCAAAAACTTGTTATAAATCCTGGGAGGATGTTAAGACGACATCCCACACTCCCGATAAGGGATACGACAAGTATAAAAGTCTATAAGGTTTTTAAACAAAATATCTTATGACACCTCATTATAATATTGTGATATGATATACATAATTATTTAAAACATTATTAATATTATATACACCATATTATTACCATAAAATTATACAAATACATACATTTATTTTCTTGTACACCAACGGTCATAAACGGTAACAAAACGGCTAGTTTTTGCCCTATAAATATGATCTTACAAACACATTCAATCACTCCAACTTTCTCTTATTCTCTAAAATTATTCTTCATCAAATTTTTGAAGAAAAAAGAAGATGGCTTTCACAAAGTTATTTTTAATTATTTTGGTTATAATACTCACGAATCTTGTACTTATCGGAGAATATCCTCCTCATGTGTTTTCTTTTTTTTTACGAATGCTTGTATTTGTTGTTTATCCATTACTTTGTATTGCAATATTCATTAACTAATAAAATGCATCATAATTTTTTTTAGTACCACCATGTCAAACTTGACAAAGCTCGAATTTGTTGCACTCGACATTACGGGGAAAAATTATATGCCATGGACTCTCGATGTAGAAATGCATCTTGAGTCATTGGGTCTAAGCGAGACCATTAAAGAAAATGGTATATCTTCATCACAAGAAAAAGCAAAAGCTATAATATTTTTGCGCCGACATCTTGATGAAGGTTTGAAATGTGAATATTTCATCGAAAAGATCTCATGGCTCTGTGGAAAGGATTAAAAGAAAGATTTGAACATATAAGGGAAGTTATACTTCCGACTGCCCGTGATGAATGGAATATGTTGAGATTCCAAGATCTTAAGAAAGTAAGTGATTACAATTCGACGATGTATCGAATAATCTCGCAATTAAAATTTTGTGGACATGAGGTTACGGAATCCGAAATGATTGACAAAACATTTTCCACATTTCACGCATCAAATATAACTCTACAGCAACAATATAGAGTGCGTGGATTTGCGAGATATTCTGAATTTATCGCCTGTCTTCTTGTGGCGGAAAAGAACAACGAGCTATTAATGAGAAATCATCAGTCTCGACCCACTGGATCAACGGCATTTCCAGAAGTAAATGCTGTAAGCAAAAATGAATTTAAACCTGGAAACCAAAATCAAAGTTACAGACAAGATTTTGGTCGAGGACAAAATCGAGGTCGTGGTCGTGGACGTGGACGTGGACGTGGACGTGGAAGTGGTCGTGGTCGTGGACGCGGCCGTGGTTTTGAAAATAATCGAGATAGTTATTTCTATAATTCATCTCAAAAGAGCGTCCCAAACCACCCACCGAAAAGGCATCAAGAGAATATGAGTGTTAATGAGAATCACTCAAAAAGATTTGAAAATTCTTGTTTCAGATGTAGTACTCCAGGACATTGGTCCCGTATTTGTCGAGCCCCTGAGCACCTTTGTAAACTTTATAAAGAATCAATAAAGGGGAAAGAAAAGGAGATCAACTTTACTGAACACAATGAACCTTTGAGTGGTTCAACTCATTTTGATGCTGGAGATTTTCTGATCGATTTCTCAGATAATGATCAATTTGATGGTGGAATAAATATGTAAAATATTTTATTTTTTCATGTATTCGTATGATAATGTTTTATTGTGTGTTATATTGTATTGTATTTTATTGTCAATAATTTTATTTCATTGCATATTTTTTTGAAGTTCAAATATGGAAAATGCTACGAACCAAGCTGAAGTTTGCATACCTGATAGTGGTACAACGCACATTATCCTCCGAGATAAATGATATTTCTTGGAACGAAAACCAATAAAAACAATGGTGAATACAATATTAAGTCCTGTGGACTTGATTAAAGGATGTGGTAAAGCACAATTTTTGTTACCTAGTGGTACAAAATTTTTGATCAATGATGCTTTATATTCACCACAATCGAAAAGAAATTTGTTGAGTTTTAATGATATATATTCCCATGGGTATGATACTCAAACAATGAATGAAGGGAATGAGAAATATATGTGTCTTACCACATATAAATCAGGAAAGAAATATGTGATTGAAAAACTACCAATGCTCCCTACTGGATTGCATTATACACATATACGTCCCATTGAATCAAACATGGTAATTGATAATTCTTCAATATTAACCAATTGGCATGATCGATTAGGACATCCTGGTTCAACAATGATGCGAAGAATTATAGAAAATACACATGGTCATCCATTGAAAGACCAGAAGATCTTTCAGAATAATAAGTTTCAATGTAAAGCATGTTCTCTTGGAAAACTTATTATAAGACCATCACCAGCCAAAATCCAAACTGAATCACCAATGTTTCTTGAACGTATTCAGGGTGATATTTGTGGACCAATCCATCCACCATGTGGACCATTCAGATACTTTATGGTATTGATTGATGCCTCCAGCAGATGGTCACATGTATGTTTATTGTCAACTCGAAATGTTGCATTTGCAAGATTACTTGCTCAAATAATAAAATTGAGGAATCAATTTCCCGATTATACAATCAAGAAAATTAGACTTGATAATGCTGGTGAATTTACTTCCCAGACTTTCAATGATTATTGTATGTCTATGGGAATCATTGTTGAGCATCCTGTTGCTCATGTACATACTCAAAATGGATTGGCTGAATCATTGATTAAACGTCTGCAAATGATTGCTAGACCAATGATTATGAAAACAAAGCTCCCTATTTCTATATGGGGACATGCAATTTTACATGCTGCTTCATTAATTCGCATCAGACCAAGTGCATATCATAAATACTCCCCATTGCAGCTTGCATTTGGTAAAGAACCAGACATTTCTCATCTGAGAATTTTTGGATGTATGGTGTATGTGCCTATTGCACCACCTCAACGAAAGAAAATGGGACCTCAAAGAAAGATTGGAATTTATATTGGTTATGATAGTCCATCGATCATTCGATATCTTGAACCACAGACAGGCGACGTGTTCACAGCACGTTTTGCTGATTGTCATTTTAATGAGGAAATCTTCCCAATGTTAGGGGGAGAACAGAAACATACCGAAAAAGAAATTACATGGTATGTATCATCATTGTTACATCTGGATCCAAGAACAAAACAATGTGAAAAAGATGTACAGCAAATTGTGCACTTGCAAAGAATAGCAAATCAAATACCAGATGCATTTGCAGACACAAAAGGGGTAACTAAATCATATATACATGCTGCAAATGCCCCTGCTCGAATTGAAATTCCGAAGAAACAAATTGAAGATAGTCATGATGTCATTAAACGCCTGAAGCGTGGAAGGCCAGTTGGTTCCAAGGATAAAAATCCTCGAAAAAGAAAATTCATAGAGAAACACAATGATCACAAAATAGAGAATGATGTTCCTGAAGAAACACATAATGATCACAAAATAGAGAATGATGTTCCTGAAGAAACACATGATGATGAAAATGTTTTGTCAGAACCACAAACTGACGAGAATCATGAAATCTCTATCAATTATATTAATACTGGAAAAATATGGAACCGAAAAGATATAGAAGAAATTGATGATATATTTTCTTATAATGTGGCAATCGACATCATAAATGATAATGAAGATCATGAACCAAAATCTTTTGGTGAATGTAAAAATCGGCAGGATTGGATAAAATGGAAAGATGCCATCCAGGTTGAATTGGATTCGCTAAATAAACGTAATGTTTTTGGACCTATAGTCCTTACACCTGAAGGTGTAAAACCTGTTGGATACAAATGGGTTTTTATTCGAAAGCGAAATGAGAAAAATGAAATAGTAAGATATAAAGCTCGACTTGTTGCACAAGGTTTTTCTCAAAGGCCTGGAATTGATTATGAAGAAACGTATTCTCCTGTGATGGATGCAATTACGTTTCGGTATTTGATTAGCTTGGCAGTATCTGAAAATTTAGAAATGCGTCTTATGGATGTTGTTACAGCCTACTTATATGGATCACTTGATAGTAATATATATATGAAAATCCCTGAAGGATTTAAGATGCCTGAAGCACAAAGTTCAAAACCCAGAGAATGTTATTCTGTGAAATTACTAAGATCATTATATGGGTTGAAGCAATCCGGCAGAATGTGGTATAATAGGCTAAGTGATCACTTGATGAAAAAGGGATATGTAAATAATTCAATATGCCCTTGTGTTTTCATTAAGAAAACAACATCCGGATGCGTAATTATTGCTGTATATGTTGATGATTTAAACATCATTGGAACAAATAAGGAAATTCAAGAAGTTGTGTCATACTTGAAAGAAGAATTTGAAATGAAGGATCTTGGAAAAACCAAGTATTGTCTGGGTTTACAAATTGAACAAAAAGAATGTGGAATATTTGTTCACCAGACAAATTATACAGAAAAGATCCTTAAACGTTTTAATATGGACAAATCAAATCCTTTAAGTACTCCAATGGTTGTTAGATCATTAAACATAGAAAAGGATCCATTCCGTCCATGTGAAGATGATGAAGATATTCTTGGTCCAGAAGTACCATATCTAAGTGCTATCGGTGCCCTTATGTATCTTACAAATTGTACAAGGCCTGATATATCTTTTGCCGTAAATTTATTGGCAAGATTTAGCACATATCCAACAAAGAGACATTGGAACGGAATTAAACATATATTCCGTTATCTACGAGGAACGACAGACTTGGGACTTTTGTATTCAAAAGATGCTAATCCAAGTATAATTGGTTATGCCGATGCTGGATACTTATCTGATCCACACAAAGCACGTTCTCAAACTGGATATGTATTTACTCGTGGAGGCACTGCAATTTCTTGGCGTTCACAGAAACAAACACTTGTAACAACTTCATCAAATCATGCCGAGATTATTGCACTACATGAAGCAAGCCGTGAATGTGTGTGGTTAAAATCAATGACTCAACATATCCAAATCTCATGCGGATTATCATTCGACGAGAAGCCTGTGATACTATATGAAGATAATGCTGCATGTGTTGCTCAAATGAAAGAAGGATACATAAAAAGCGACAGAACTAAACATATTCCTCCTAAGTTCTTCGCATTCACCAAGGAGCTTGAGAAGAATAAATGTATTGATGTTCGTCACATTCAATCAAGTGAAAACTCATCAGATCTCTTCACAAAGGCACTTCCTACGACAATATTCAGAAAGCACATATATAATATTGGGATGCGCAATCTACGAAATTTGTGAAGAATTGTTCGTGTCAACATGAGGGGGAGTTTACGTGACTGCACTCTTTTTCCCTTACTATGGTTTTTATCCCAATGGGTTTTTCCTAGTAAGGTTTTTAACGAGGCAGTATAAAAACACGTAATGAAGACAATCATTATGATCATAATCACAAGGGGGAGTGTTGAAAAATTATTTAAAAATGTGAAAAATATTTGTGTTGAAAATGTGAATGTTGAATGTTGAATGTTGAAAATTAGGTAAAATTAGGTGTTGAATATTGAAAATTATTGTGTGATGATGTAGGTAATGATGTATTTTATTTTTGGATTATTTGTAAAAATTTTCTATAAATAGATCTCTCATTTGTGAAGAAAATCACAATTGAGTTGAGAGAAAAATATTATAAAGTGTGTAGTGTGATAATTTTGAGAATTTGAGATTTTTACTTTTTACCGTAAATTTTTACTTTTTCACAACAAAAATTTATTTTTTTATTTTTTGGAAATCTCAGCTTTGATATATTAATCTAATGTAAGGGAGATGTGATAATGATAAACATGTCAAAACGGGCTGGTCAAGCCGCAACCCGCCATTAGGCTAGGCTAGCGGGCCTCTAAATGGCCAACCCAGCCCAACTCACCTTGGGCCGGGGTTAGGCGGGCTGACTCGCTTATTTTTTTAAAGAAAAAAAATGCTAAACTGTATTGCAGTAAAAGAAAAATATATTTTAGTCAAACAATTTCATAAAATACTTAAAAATATTGAAATAAGAAATTAAGAAATGATACAACATAATCCATAAAAAGTAAAGTGCTTAAACCAAAAATGAAGAAATTAAACAAATACTATAAAGTCAATTCTCATTAAATTCCCTTCAATCTTGATCTTCTACAATAGTTTCCCCCACTGTTTCTTCATCAAAAATTTCAACAACATTGGATCATTTTCGAGATGATGTTGTTTTAATATTTGCACATTCATCATCGTATGCATCTAAAAGACACGAAGTAAATTTCTCATTTTCTATTTTCTTTATATATATTTGTTCTAAAAGTAAATTATCAATAAATTCCTAAACCAAAATTTTACTTTGTAATTCAGTAAATAATCTGTAAATTTTATTCATGTAGCCTATATCTATTACAGAAAAGAGAGAAGAGCATAACATCTTCGAAAAAAAGAAGAAGAACATAGATTCAGATTTTACCAGAGTGAGTGATGGAGGCGAGGCGTAGGAGAAAAATAAGGAATAAATAAGATAAGAGAGTGATGGAGGCGCAAGTGACTTATTCCAATTTTTATATAAAACTTGAAATTTAAAAATATAAAATTCTACCTTATCTTGGCCCGCAACCCAAACAGGCTCAGCCCATTTGGCCCGCATCCAAACGAGCTGCTATTTTATCAACCCAACCCGCTCAATTTTTATAGTGGCACTACTACAAAAACGGCAAACGACAACGGATTTTAAAATCCGTTGTCGTAGCCATTTAAAAACTGTTGTAACTGAGGGTGTTGTTGAAAGTCCGTTCAACGACAACGGTTTCTATCCGTTGTGGTAGATCAAATTTGCGACGATTTTTAAAACCGTCGCAAATAAAAATAGCGACGGTCGTTATTTCTACCCGTCGCTAATTTTAAATTAGCGACGGTTACATAAACCGTCGCTAGTTAAATCAGCGACAGTAATATAAACCGTCGCTAATTTAAAATTAGCGACGGTGGTAATCACGTCCGTCGCTAATTTTAGCAACGGTCATCTTTCAAGAGTTCCGTCGCTAATTTGTTTCGAAAAATAAAAAAAAATACTTTTAATAATTTAATAAATCTAAAAGAAACTAATAATCCAAACCAAAATCGTGTAAAAGAAAAAAATTTTAAGTGTTGTAATGTAGTAAAATCGTGTAAAAGAGAAAAATTTTAAGTGTTGTGTGAAAGTGATAAAATTGTGTAAGATAAAAAAATTTTAAGTGTTGTGTGAAAGTGATAAAATTGTGTAAGATAAAAAAATTTTAAGTGTTGTGTGAAGTGATGAAATGATGTAAGAGAGAAAAATTTTAAGTGTTATGAAGTGGTGAAAAAAATTTTAAGTGTTGCGTGAAGTAATAAAATTGTGTAAAAGAGAAAAATTTTAAGTGTTGTGGAGGAAAATGGAACAAAAATTGAGATATTTATAGACAGTTTGCGACGGGTTTTGGTTCAACCGTCGCTATTGGCGACGGTATACAATAAACCGTCGCATAATTTAAACTTAGCGGCGGTTTTGACAAACCTGTCGCTAAATTAGCGACGGTTTTTGAAATAACCGTCGCTATATATTGCAACGTTTTCCAAAACCGTTGTTTGTCAAAAAAACCACGCTAAAATTAGCGACAGCTATGTTAAAACCGTCGCGAATTTAAACTTAGCGACGATTTTGAATTAACCGTCGCTAAATATTGCAACGTTTTCCAAAATCGTTGTTGTTTGTCAAAAAAACCACGGTAAAATTAGCGACGGTTATATTAAAACCGTCGCAAATTTAAACGTAGCGACGGTTTTAAGAAACTGTCGCTAAAATTAGCGACGGTTTTTGAAGTAACCGTCGCTAAATATTGCAACGTTTTCCAAAACCGTTGTTGTTTGTCCAAAAAAACACGCTAATCGACAACAGTTCATAGAACCGTTGTCGTTGACTCAAAAAAAACGCTTAAAGACAACGGTTCTATTGATCACAAAAACCGTTGTCTTTGACCCCAAAAAGGCAACGGTTTTTAAAAACCGTTGTCTTTGACCCCCAAAAGACAACGGTTTTCGATAAAACCATTGTTAAAAAGCATACGACAACGGTTTTTGTGAAAAACCGTTGTCGTATGTGTGTTGTTGTATGCAGAAATTCTTGTAGTGTGGGGAGATGCCGGCCCGACGAGCCTGACCCAATTTGACAAGTCTAGATAATAATGGTCCATTACGGTCGTTTTCCTCATTTAGAATATATTTTTTACACGATTCACGTTAATACGTATGGCAGATGTGTGACTCTGTATATATATTTATATAAATAATTTATATGAGATGGTCTCACGAGTCAATTTCACGAATCGAAACGATTTTTGATCCGTGTGTGTGTCTATATATACATAGACACAATTTTGCTATGATGTAAATTCTTATTGGATATGATGAAACATATTAAAACTTTATATCCGTTAGATACCTGTCACGTCATCGATACATACATAGATGAATATCAGATGTGTACAATAAGAATTGTTATATATATATCTGAAGAAGAATTGTTATATATATATATATATATATATGTTTGCATGCTTGAAGAGCACAATTCCTTGAATTTCAGTCGGCGCTCGGGCGGTTGCAATCTACCGCTCGGGCGCGGGATGTTCTGTCCGATACATATCCTTATTGAACATTGGCGCTCGGGCGGTCAAAAACTACCGCTCGGGCGCCAGACGTTCTGTCCACAACATGCTCTTGTAATGCATTGGCGCTCGGGCGGTCGTCTTCTACCGCTCGGGCGCCACAGGTTCTGCCCGAAAATCACGTAACTCATATGTTGTAACCAATTGGGTCTTGGAGTGGTCTACACTCACATCAATTCATGATCAATAAATCACATCAGATTACGATAATCAATTTCTCGGGCATTACAATATCTCTGTGTGTGTGTGTGTGTGTCGACTATTATGTAAAAATAATATTTATTTTAATAATATTTTATGATTATATCCAATTATGACGTTTATTTTATTTGTATACACATGAAAGCTGCATAGATAAAGTATCTGAATATGAAAAGATACCATGAGATCTGTCTCTCAACGTAAGATCATTAAACTCATTAGGAAGTGTACCGTATATTCTAAACAGGTTACTAAAATAATAATAAATGTCCCTTGAGCTTGAGACTATAATCTATGATGTAAACACTATGTTTCATTGGTAATGATATGAAGATGTCAATTCATATAAATGAATGATCATTTAATGATGCACTGAACAATCCTCCAACAGACTGTCCAAATGATTATCACTTATCGAGTGGAATAGTCTGCGGTTATGCTTGTAGACCATTAGTCATTTGATCTGGGACAAAGTAGAGGCTCTACGTACTATCATGCACTTTGATCCGTTAATAGACTCCATTGAAGGTCATCGGGTGTCCAGGTTGTGTGTAGTTTCAAAATACGTAGGATCCAATAAAATATAGTCGTGGATTCATGATTTGCCTACCGAAGATATCCTATATGATATGATGAGTATATAATGCAAGGAGTCTCAGGCCATAACAAGAAATGTACTTTAGGGAAATGTGTTTTCCTACTTGCACGTACGATGTTACTGTTATTAATCAAATATAGATCACATCGTTATCGAATTCATATGCCACTCTCGATATATCAATGTTTGCAGATTCGATCGGGATATATGAGTTGAAGGGACCGTTTTGTACACTAACCATCACTTAAGGTTCTTGTAGACACTATCAGTGATAATTAGGGGATCATGAGAGGATACTACTAGACTCTCTTACCATTATCTTATGGGTGCAATCAAACTTGAGTTCTGACATTCTTTATCAAAGTGTTGATAAAAAGAATGAGACTAATTATGGTAAGTTTTTAAGATGTAAACGATCCAAACCAAGCCAAACAGTATCAAGCTTGAGCTTGGCTCGCTTAAGATTGATCGCGAGCTCGAGCTCAATTCGAGATTTTATCATCAGGCTCGAGCTTGATTTGTCTTGAAATTACCAAAAAGTATCAAGCTTGAGCTTGGCTCGCTTAAGATTGAAGTTCGGCTCATTAAAAGCTCGTTTATCATGTTAATCAAGCCAGGTTCGAGCATGGTTCATTAATAGCTCGTTTTTCTGTTTAACAAGTCTAACTTAAACTCGAAACTTGAGCTCGGCTCGTTTTCGAGCTCGGAAAGCTTACTATTGAGCTCGAGTTTGAGATTGTTAAAAATTAAATATATCTATGAACTAATTATAAATTTGACATAAAAAGTTTAAATTTGACTTGATATGATTAACAAAAGAACTCAAACGAGCCGAGCTTCAAATAGATTGCAAACGGTTTGGTTCGTTTACATCCCTAGTAAGCCCGAATAAAAATAAATATTATTCTGAATCACATGAAATTGTGAACCCATAGCTAGCTATACCCCTGAACCATTGAGGGTCACACAAGTATCGGATTCTGTGTTCCCATTGGATAGTCAAGTTCAAGTTATTGAATTTTGCGGCTATAGTTTGTTAGAGATCAGACATATTTCTTATAAAAAAGTTTATAAGTGAATTCCATATGATGAAATATGTAGAAGTTAGTTTAACTGCTAATTTTTTAAGGAGATTGGAATTGTCTGTTTTGGTGAAGAGGTTCACAAAACTGACAGCTGACAAAAATGAATCAGTTGGAACATTTATTTCGAAATTCTCAATTTTCTTTATATAAACAAGATTTCTACTATCGGTAAATCGGAGATATCTGATCGTCGATCAAGGTTATAATGAGTTCACAATTATTTATTTAGTAGATATCTGGTGACATTAGGAATCAAAAATTTATAAATATTTCATTGAATGTCATATGAAGTAACACAAGTTTTACACAGATTTTGGCAGAAACTTTTGTCCATTCCCTCTCCTCCACATAGAAAATTCGGCCACCTTGAATTTTCACTAGAAAAATTTCACGGTCACTTCCACGGCAACATCGCTGCAGGATCTCTAAAACTCCGGAGATCTGAAAATTGTTTAAAATCTCTAGAGCAATCTAAACAAGGAATCTAATCTTCTACCGTGGACTTGATTAGACAATCAAAGGATGAAGAATCGTTTGTAGAAATTTACAAGAAGAACAAGCTTCATTAATACCAGACTGGTTTGGTGTCCAGCGTTAAATATGCAAAGATAAATAAACTAAAATGCCATATGAATATTATAAACAATCGAGACACGCGTGTTATTTTCATGGATGATCCAAATAAGAGATCCATATCATAAAATACGACCCGTGAGACCGTCTCACACAAGTTTTTGTCATAACTAATAAACGATCGAGACACACGTGTTAATTTTGGTGCGTAAAGGTGAGTTTTTTTTTGTTAAATCTTTTTGTTAAATAACGACTTGCAAATATGATTAGTTAAGATATCCAACAGAGACGAATCCAGAAAGATGGAATTATATGTAAAAATTTAAATTTGTCTGGAAATCTCAGATTTCATGGATTAATTTAATGTTTACATGGAGAGGTGATAATGGTGGTCCATTACGGCTGTCTTCCTCATTTATAGAATACATATCTTACCTGATTTTCAGACTCTACGTACTAGCATGCACTTTGATCCATTTATCGACTCTATTGAGGGTCTTCGGGTGGCGAGGTTTGCTGTAGTTTTGAAATACGTAGGAGCCAATACAATGTAGTCTATAATTCATCATTTGTTTATGGGTGAAGATATCATATGTGATCTGATGAGTTTATAGTGCAAGGAGTCTCTGGCCAGAACAAGAAATGCGCTTTAGGGAAATGTGTTTTCCTAGTTGCACATACGATGTCACTATTATTACTCAAAGATGCATCACGTCGTTATTGAATTCATATGCAACTCTTGATATATCAATGGTTGGAGATTCGTTTGGGATATATGAGTTGAAGAGACCGTACTCTATGCTAACCATAACTTAAGAATCTTGCAGGCACTATCAGGGATACCTAGGAGATCACATGATGATTCTATTAGACTCTATTACCACGATCCGATGGGTGCAATCAGAATTGATTTCTGACATTATTGATCAAAGTGTTGATAAAAAGAATGAGACTAATTAGGATAAGCCCTAAGGATGTAAACGATCGAAACCAAGTCAAACAGTATCAGGATTGAGCTTGGCTCGCTTAAGATAAATAGCGAGCTCGAGCTCAATTTGAGCTTTTATCATCAGGCTCGAGCTTGATTTGTATTGAAATTACTAAGCTCGCGAAAAGCTCGATCTTGGCTCGTTAAAAACTCGTTTATCATGTTAATCGAGCCAGGTTCGAGCTTGGTTCATTAATAGCTCGTTTATATGTTTAACAAGCCTAACTTGAGCTCGAAGCTTGTGGTCTGCTCGTTTTCGAGCTCGTAAAGCATACTATTGAGCCCAAATTTGAGATTGTAAAAAATTAAATATATCTATGATCTAATTTTAAATTTGGCATAAAATTTAAATTCATTCACAAATAATCAAAATGACAAACATAACAACTAAAAATATATTAACCAGCCGAGCTCGAGCTTATGAGCCACCTATTAACGAACATGTTTGCGAGCTCATTAGCCGAATTTCCTTAGGCTTGAGATTGGTTTGATTAAATTATCGAGCTCGAGCTTTGATTGATATGATTGACAAACGAACTCAAATGAGCCGAACTTCAAATAGCTCACGAACGGTTTTGTTCGTTTACATCTCTAGTAAGTATGAATAAGAATAAATGTTATTCTAAATCACATGAAGTTGTGAACCCACAGCTAGTTGTATCCCTGGACCATTGAGGATCACATAAGTATCGGATTCTGTGTTCCCGTTGAGATAGTCAAGTTCAAGGTATTGAATTTGGCGGCAATAGTTTGTTAAAGATCAAGCATATTTCTTATAAAGAAGTCTAGAAGTGAATTCCATATGATGAAATATGTGGAAGTTAGTTTAACTGCTAATTTTTTGACGAGATTGGAATTGCATGTTTTGGTGAAGAGGTTCACAAAACTGACAGCTGTCAAAAATGGATCAGTGTAAACTTTGATCTTCGAAATTTTCATTTTTTTTATATAAACAAGATTTGTACAATCGGTAAATCGGTGATATCTGATTGTCGTTCAATGTTATAATGAGTTCACAATTATTGAATCTACTAATTAAATAATAAAGATAATAGTTGTGACAACTATATATATATATATGATTCTCATTGAATATTCTAGAAGTATCTAGAATTGATTATTAATTAAAAATTAAATAATGATTAATTAATTTTCTNTAAATAAATAAATAAATAAATAAATGTATATATTATGCATTATCAAGAGTTGACTTTCCATGACATATATAATATGAGAATTTTAATTAATGAATGAAAAAAAGAATCATAATGAGAGTAGGATTATAAATCCTAAATAGGAGAAGGATTCCTGGAGATATCAGGAATCAAAACTTATAAATATTTCATTGAGGGTCATGTAAAGTAACACAAGCTTTACACATAGATTTTGGCAGACAAAATTTTGTCCATTCCCTCTCCTCCAACATAGAAAATTCGGCTACCATGAATTTTTTCTTGACCTTGAATTTTCACTAGAAAAATACACGTTCACTTCCACGGCGACATCGCTGCAGGATCTCTGAAACTCCAGTGATCCGAAAATTGTTTAAAATCTTTAGTGCGATCTAAACAAAGAATCTAATATTCTACCGTGGAATTGACTAAGCGATCAAAGGATGAAAAATTGTTCGTAGAAATTTACAACAAGAACCAACTCCGTTAATGCCAGACTGGTTTGGTGTCCAGCATTAAATATGCAAAGATAAATAACCTAAAACACCATATGAATATTATAAATCATACGACGCCCAATAAATGTTTCGAACATCGAAACTAAAATTTTTAAACTTCTGCGAGGCTTTGGATGCGAGAAAACAATACCTCAATAGTAGTATCAGAGCTGGTTTTTTTTTTCTATTGTATGATTTTATTAGTTTAAATCATGTTGAGTTAATTATTTTCAACTGTATAAGAATTTTTCCAGAAAATCGCAGCCATCAAAAAATGTTTTCAGAATTTTAGTGGCTGCCCAAAACCGTTCCGGGCAACGCCAGTTTTTAAATCAAAAAAATTACATTTGCACAAGCTGCCTGGAACAGTTATGAGAAGCGCGTGTGTACAGCGGCTACCTGGGGCTATCGCTGCATATCTAGGCAACTACAACTGCCCAAAAAACTTCTAAAATAAAAATAAATTTTGGTTTCTGAGCAGGGTAGCGTACTGCCCTGTGCTAGTGCCCCCGCGCAGACGAGCAAAGTGCCCGAAATAGTCTCAAGCTGCCCTATCCAATACGGGCTCGAATTCTTGGGCCCGAGGTGATTTTCTACATTTTAAAAAAATTTGGGTTAAATTGATATTTTATGAAATATGATTGATTTTACCATTGGAATAAATTTTTGATAAAATTACGAATTTTTCTTATAAAATAAATGATTATAATTGAATTTTAGTTATTTATAGTAAATGTGTTTTACAATAAATTTAACTAATTGAATTTGAATAAAAATATTTCTTTAAATTATTAATTATGACGATTAGTGATAATTACAAGATCCATGATTTGTTGATGATATGTGATAGGATCGAATACTTGGTTAAAAGAGTGTTTGGAAGAGGGGTTGAATAAACACTCACAACTTTTATCAACTTTTCGAAAGTTGAGTTCAGTTTAGTGATAAACTGATACTCGGAATCTTGTCAGTCAATATCACTCAGTTAACAATAAAGTGCGGAATAAAACTAACTGATAGATAGAATAAAAACTGAAATAAGGACACAAGATTTTACGGATGTTCAGATATTTCAAACACTCCTACGTCACCCCTTCTATCACAAGTATATGATATTCACTAGACTTTGATCGATACAAAAGTTTGTACAGACCCACTTCAGTTTGGACTTAACACTGTCAAGACTAAAACTCTTAGTTTACAAAATGCTTCACAGTATACAACTGAATTTAGCACAACTGATCTCTTACAAGATCGAGTTTTACAAAGACAACACTGTGCTAGAAAGCTCGAAAGAGTAGCCTTGATTGCTACAAATATATGCAATAAGAGTGAGCTTTTATTTCAGCAGAGTAACAACGTATTTTTCAGAGAATAGACGAGTTTAAATTTTCATAACTTTGATGTATGTTGTTATGTTCTCAGCTGCTCTTCTCTGCTATTTATAGGTTTCTCTTCAACGTTAACATTTAATAGAATTTGAATCTTTTTATCCGTTGATTTTTCACGTCAACATTCTTCTGACATTCGTACACTCCAACTGAATTGCGGCGTTCTCACTATCTGTTGCAGTCTGCTTTTGTACTATTGTCGGTTGAACGTCCTTTTCTTGATGTGTACAGCTGAAATATCAGCTGATAAGCAATAGTCGATAAGTTTACAACTGTTTGTAGCAACTTATCATTTTCCAACTGATCAGTCAGTCAGTTGTTTTTGACGTTCAGTTTCCAACTGTTGTTTGTGACATTCAGTTGGTTTTAGTTTGCCTTTGATAAACTGCGCATTAATCTTCAGTTAAGAGATCGGTCTTCTTGATCAGTTGATTTAATCGATTAGGTTTACGGTTTGTCAAACATCGAAATTAAGTTTCCAAAAATTTCTCCCTTTTTGGAGTTTGACGAAACCTGGAATGTATGAACTGATCAACTGAGCTAAAATGATACTCTCCGAACTCTTTGTAGATAAAATAACTCTTCTAATATACAGATTCATACAAAGAATAAAAGAATGAAATAATCTTCAAGAATCTTCAAAAATCTGCCATAATCTTATCAATGTCGTTTTCTCTTTGTTGATCTTTTCTTTCTTTCTCTTCTCCTTTTCCCCCTTTTTGTCAAATTCCTCCACCTTCTTGGATAAAGATTTAACCTCTGAGCTGATGTCAGAAACAACATTTATCATAAGATCTTGCATAGTGTCCATTCTTCTGGTGAGAGAGTTTTGCGAGAAGTCAAAGCGATTGTTGAACATTTTTTGTGTCTTAAAATGTGATGCTCTGTCCTTTTTGATTTGATCCAAATGGAAGAACAAGGTTGCAACGTCGGATGTGATCTTCTGAAGACTTTTGAACGTGTTCTCCTTCATTGTATCAATCTTCATTGTATGCGCCAGCTGAGTCAATTTGACGTTCGAAAGAGAATTCATCATACTGATCAGGTTGTTCTGAATTGCTTGAATTTCTCCAAACATAGATTCAGTTTCTATGTGAATATCAGGAGACATGGCTCCAGAGGTTTTTGATGCCTCTTCCTGATTTTGTTGATCAAAAATCAATAACGCCCTGTCAGTTGTTTCCACTTCTATAATTTCCGGAATATCTTCAGTTAAAGCTTCTTGAATTTTAGGGGAAGAAGAAGACGGTTGATCAGCAGGATCCTTTGAAGGTTCTTCAGTTTGAATATCAGCTGAGATAGAAGATGGGTCGTTGACAAGTTCATCAGCGGATACACTGTCTGGCCTTTCAGTTGATTGGCTAGCTTGAACTGTTTCTTTAGCTTGAACCTGAATAGTCTCTGTGACTGGTTGTTCAGTTAAGCCTGGCTCTTCAACATGCACTTCTTCAGTTGTTATGAGCATCTCTTGTTCAGTCATGATGTTTGGCTGAACTAGCTTGTCGATTTTTGCTTGTTCAGTCGTGGCATACGAATGAACTGCCTCTTCATTTTGAATCAAAAACTGTTCTTCTGCTGGTTGTTCTGTCCCCTGAGGCTCTTGAGCTGTGTCTGTAGATAAAATATTTAGCTGAATATCAGAGGCAACTGATTGGATAACCTCATCGATATTTGCCAAAGATAAATCAGCATTGGTGTACAACTGAACTTCAGCAGGGGAGCATGGAGGAGCAGAGGAAGATGGTTGCACATCTTTTGTTGGAGGAGCAGTTGCTTTTACTGATGATTCAGCAACTGGTTCCTTAGTTGTCTTCTGGGTTTGGACTGAGGGTTCGACTTCTTCTTCAGATGAATGATCATGTGAACCCGTTGGAATGATCAGCCCTTGATCCATTTCCCATTGCTTGATTGCCATCTGCAAAGAGATAAGATCTGAGTCCAACTGATCATTTACTGCCTTGTCATTAAAAGCAGTCGGACTGGTAGGATCATAGTTTGCCTCAGTTGAGCAATCATCTAGCCTAGCTTTTTTGCATGGATTTGATCAAATAAGTATTTCTTCCGTTGCAAGGCTTGCCGAATCGAAGAGGCTTTGACAAGTTTCAGAACAACGGCCTCCAGTTTGATAAATTTCTTCAGAACTGACTTCTTTTCTAACTACTTGGCAAACACATCAGTTCTGAAATAGACCCAGTCCTCATAAAATTTCAGTTTATTCTCGGAAAATTCATTGATCTCGATCCAGATGTGATCAATGTGAGTTCGGACTGTGTTGGTTGGGCGGGGTATTTCTTGCAACTTTCAGGACATGAGGGAGACTCAGTCCTGATTAGGTTGCGTCAATTCGTTCTGTAATCACGACCCTTTGAGTCTAGCAACTGGTAGAGAGGAAAAACCGGAAATAGTGATTAATGGAGCATTGACTCCAGTCAATTTCTTCTGATCACCAGATTCGGTGATCTTCTTCTTCGGTTGGTCGTCAGAAAGAGGTAACTGAACCTCCTTTGATGGTTCAGTTTGTACAGCTCTTAACGGTGTAGCATGAATAGGCTGTTCGGCTCCTGACTGAATCAGCCTTTCAGTTGGAATGGTTCCAACTGCAGCAAAATGTCCTTGGTTTCTTGTTGATTTTTGGTGAAGGAGTTTTCTTAGAATCGGACTCATTGAAATCAGTTTTCTCTTTGTTATCTTCGTCCTGATTGTCTTTTTTGTTTTCTGGACTGATTTGGGAGCCTCCTGCGTCCCTATCTCCTTCTTCACCTTCAGAAATTGCTCAGGAGACATATCCAGTTTAGGCTTGGGCGGCTGGAAATTCTTAGCATTGAAAACTTTGAGCTTGGATGATTTCTCAGCATCATCACCCACCAACCCTTTTACTTTCAGCAAATAGCTGAGCTGCACTGCATATCCCTTAGATTGTTTTGATAACTGAAACATGTTTCTCATAATGTTGAAAATGATATTCCTCCAATTCAGTCTCCTATCGACCATGATAGCAGTCATAGCTTGAAATTTTTCCAACGTGAGTGCAGCAAAGGATCCAGCCTTTGCTAATAGCTCCTTGGCTACAATATCCGCCAGCAATTGAACTTCTCGCTTAAGTTCATTCTTCGGATCGGAAACTTTGATTTTTCGTCCGTCAGCAGACAGTGCAGATTGTATTTCTTCAACATCAGCAGTTTTGATATCAGAAATGTTGGCTAGCCCGTCAGTAGGCAACTGAAATAGGTTGCAGAAGGATTCTTCATCAATGATCAGTAGCTGACCATTGACAGTAGTAGCGATGGTTCCGGTAGTAGTGACATAGCCATTGGAATAAAGATCGTGAATCTCTTTGGGGAAGATCTCCCGGGAAGATAATCCCAAAAACTGTTTGAGACCAGCTGCTTCCAGTTTGAGAAAGATGTTCTTCACAGCTTCATCTAGAACAGTCATGATTGAAGCAAATTTGATTGCCATAGCATTTAGATCATGGGCTGGACTTGATTTGCCATTTTAGGAAATGATTTTCTGCGAGAGAGAATGCTTGGAGTTGAATTTGCGCTGTAAATTCGAAATAAGCGTAAAGGAAAACTGAATGGGAGCTGGTCTAGTACATATGTACGTGACTGTTTCAAATTTTGGACAAGTGTCAGTCCAGGAAAAATTTGGATAAAACGTGTGTACGTGTGCTGAATCGTGTGTGTGAAATTTAAATTGTCTACGTGAGGCCACGTTTCAAAACACTATTTATTGAAAGACAGTAATTAATGCGTAAACAGTCAGTCACATCAGTTAATATGGAATTATTACTGATTAATCAGTTAACGTACCGGAGAAGATCAGTTGGGGCAACAACTGAGTGGTCAGTTGTGAGCTGAGTCACATCAACTGAAGACCATCTGATTATTTTCTTCTCAGTTAACCGATTGAATCAGATATTCCCCCTTAATAAATGCATATTTTATGTTTTGGAAATTTAAACGACGGTTAAAATGATGTGTAATTAAAGAAAAGAAATCTTATGCTCAGAAGATGAATCGTCCAGTGTAATGATTGCTTCTCTTCAGTTGCCTTGAATCTTGGCTATAAATAGAGATATTATGGTTAATCACAAATTTCATCAAGCAGATAAATATCAGTCTAATGGCAGGAGCAAGTATTTCAGGTGTTCCAGACATGGCTGAAGCATCTATGCAATCAGCTATAGAAGCAAGGAAGCCAGCAATGGAGAACGAAGTTTATGAGAAGATTCTGCAGTTCTGGCTAAAGCTTCAGGACTTCCAATCCTTCGAGCAGGGAGGATTAGTTGCTACCCCAAAACGGGTAGCAAAGATGAGGAAGTATCGGCGGCGCCTTCGCGTTGCTGATGAGGTGGACATCTTCACTGATGAAGGTGTCTACCTTCTGATGCTTAAAAAGAAAGGAGGACTCCGAAAAAGATTGCTATTTCAGAGGGCTTCCTAAAGACTTCTACTGGGGCATTAACCACTTGGTTATCCTCGTGGAGGTCTGCGGTTAAAAAAAAATTATCAATGTACGCACCACCTTTAATAAATAAAAGTTTATTTAGTTTATCGTCGTTTTTTTACTTTTCTGCAAACAAACTGATGTCAATCGAATAACACTAACTGATAATAACTGATTGAAATGTTATTAACTAACAACTGATTGATCTGAATAGTTAGCACTAGATAAAAGACTAACTGATTAGTTATAACTGATAATCAATAAAATGACAACAAAAAAAGACATAATCAAGTTAAATCAATTAAACCAAGTATATTTCGAAAGTGAGAAAACTTAGTATCTGTTGGTGGTTTGGTGAAGATGTCAGCAGCTTGTTGTTCAGTTGACACATATTCCAGCCTGATTGCTTTCTTCAGAGCATGATCTCTGATGAAATGATGCCTGACATCAATGTGCTTGCTCCTTGAGTGGAGAACTGGATTGTATGTGATCTCAATTATGCTTGTATTGTCACAAAATATTGGCGATTCTTTAGCATCGACCCCATAATCTTTCAGTTGTTGCTGAATTCAGAGCAGTTGGGCACAACATCTTCCAGAAGCAAGATATTCTGCTTCAGTTGTGAAAGTAGCTATGGATGTTTGCTTCTTACTGAACCATGAGATCAGTCTGTCTCCTAGAAACTGACATGATCCACTGGTGCTTTTGCGAACTAGCTTACATCCTACATAATCTGTATCTGAATATCCAAATAAATTGAACGAAGAGTCTTTAGCATACCATAATCCCACATTTTGTGTGCCTTTAAGATATTTTAAAATACGTTTGGCAGCTGAAAAATGCGATTGTTTAGGATTTGCTTGAAATATGGCACACATACACACATCAAATACAATATCATGACGACTAGCAGTTAGGTACAATAATGAACCTATTAAACCTCTGTAGAGTGTCGTCTCAACTGATATTCCCCCTTGATCATTATCTAGTTTAACTGATGAACTCATATGAGTATTTGCAGCTGAATATGTTTCCATGCCCAAATTTCTTGAGCAATTCCTTCGTATACTTGGTCTGACTGATATAAAAACCAGTTTCCAGTTGCTTCACTTGCAGACCGAGGAAAAATGTCAGTTCACCCATCATACTCATATCAAATTTGTCCTGCATTAACTTAGCAAACTTCTCACATAATTTGGGGTTAGTTGACCAAAATATGATATCATCAACATAAATTTGCACAAGTAAAATGTGATCATTCTTAGAAAATTTGAACAAAGTCTTATCAACTGACCCAACAGTAAAATCATGATCAGTTAGAAATTTTGAAAGTGTCTCATACCAAGTTCTTGGAGCTTGTTTAAGACCATATAAAGCTTTGTTCAAATGATAGACATGATCAGGAGAGGAGTGATTGATAAAACTTGGGGGTTGTTCCACATAAACTTCTTCCTGTAACTGATCATTCAGGAAGACACTCTTCACGTCCATCTGATATATTTTAAAATTCTTGAATGATGCATAGGCAAGGAACATTCTGATTGCCTCCAGTCTTGCAACTGGTGCAGACGTTTCATCGTAGTCAATTCCTTCCTCTTGCTTGTATCCCTGAGCTACAAGTCTAGCTTTGTTGCGTGCAATCGAACCATCTTCATTCAGTTTGTTTCTGTACACCTATTTTGTACCTATAATGGTTTTACAAACTGGTCTTGGAACTAAGTTCCAGACATTGTTATGGGTAAACTGATTTAGTTCCTCTTGCATTGCATTTATCCAGTTAGGAATCCAGTTAGGATCAGCAAGAGCTTCATCAGTTTTCTTTGGTTCCAGTTGTGAAACAAAAGCAGAATGAATAAATAAGTTAAGCATTTGGTTTCGCGTTCTTACTCGATCAGATGGATTACCAATCACCAATTCTTGAGGATGTGATTTCTTCCATCTGTAATCGGCATTTGTAGCATCCATATTAGCAATTGTTTCAGTTGGTAACTGAATGTTTTCTTCAGTTTCAGTTGGAGCTGTATCTGTTGGTAACTGAATATCATCAATGTGCTCTACCAACTGATTGTCAGGAACAGCTTCCTGTTCGACTGATTGATCCAAAACTTCTGGTTCAGGTGTTTGAAGAATGTTTCGATTGATAAGATTCTCTTCTTCAGTATTGTCCTCCAAACTGATATCTGTAAATCGATCAACTAGCTCAACTAGATCAGTTGGCTTATCGTTAGCACAGATTCATCAAATACCATATGTGTAGATTCTTCAACATTTAAAGAGCTTTTATTAAAAACTCTATAAGCTTTACTAACTGAAGAATATCCAAGAATTATTCCCTCTGCAGATTTAGCATCAAAAGATTTTAAATAATTTTTTCCATTATCAAGAATAAAGCATCTGCAACCGAATATCTTGAAATAAGAAACGACACTTTTTCGTCCATTCCAGATCTCGTATGGTTTTTTTTAATGATTCTTATTAATCATTGATCTGTTCTGAGTATAACATGCAATTTTTACTGTTTCTGCCCAAAATCTTTGAGAAATACCATAATCGGCAAGTATTGTTCTAGCATCTTCTTTAAGGGTCCGATTTCTTCTCTCAGCTACACCATTTTTCTGAGGAGTTCTAGCTGCTGAGAGCTCATGCTTGATCCCAATATTTTCTAAAAAAGTTGAAAGATCTTGATTAATGATTTCAGTCCCTCGATCAAACCTTATTCGATCAATCCCAACTGATTTTTTATTTAATAATCTTTTAAAAAGTTTAATCGGTTGTGCAGCAGTTTGGTCTTTTGATTTGAGTAATATAACCCAAGTAAATCTTGAAAAATCATCCACAACTACTAAGGTGTATTTCATTCTCCCTAAACTCATAACCGGTATTTGACCAAAAAGATCTATATGTAACAGTTCCAAGCATCAAGAGGATGATTTACAACATCTGTTTTTGATTGAATATCTTACTTGCTTACCAAACTGACATGCTGAACAAATTTTATCTTTTGAGAAATCTATTTTGGGCAAACCGGTTACAAGATCATGGTTACTCAGATAGGCAATAGATTTAAATTTTAGGTGGTTCAATCTCTTATGCCACAACCAGTTCTTAGAAGATTTGGAAGTTAATAAACAAATGGGTGCATAATGTTGATCAGTCCAGCTGACTTTGTAGGTATTTCCACACCGATTTCAAGTTAGGATGACCTCATTAGTTGAGTCTCTAACTGAGCAAGTGTGTCTGTCGAATTGAACTGCGAATTTATTGTCGCATAACTGATTGATACTAATCAGGTTATACTTCAAATTCTCAACTAGTAAAACATCTTTGACAGTAAAGTTACCATGGATAAGCTTACCCTTACCCACGGTTTTACCTTTGGAGTTGTCTCAAAAACTGATGTTTGGTCCAGAATTTTTGAATAATTGAGATAGCAGACTTGCATCTCCTGTCATATACCGTGAACATCCACTGTTTAGATACCAGGTGGATTCCTTGTTTGTACATGTTACCTACGATCACACACAGTATATGATCTTGGTACCCATATTCATTTGGGTCCTAAACTTATTAGTCATTTAGGAACCCAGACTTGGACCAGTCTAACTGACTTTCCAGTCGCTGTGTTCCATATAGTCTTTCTTAACTTTTGAGTATTCAGTGTGTGGTGTGAGTAAGAAACAGTATGATTTGTACCCTTTTTCAACTGACTGTTCTTTTGATATCGTTTCTGAACTGGCTTACTGTTGTAGTAATTGTAATAGCCATTCCTCGAGTACTGACTTTTGTAACTGAGTCATTTAGGTGACCAGTTTCTTGAATCAGTTGAAATCTCAGGGCTGTATTCAATTCCATACCGTTTGGCTGTGTTCTTACTTTCAGTCGATTGAACAACTGGTTTACTTGGTTCTGAGAATTCGTTTACCATGGTTGATTTTACAAAGGTAATGTACTTTTCATTGCTTCCATTCAACTTTTGCTGTGTATCACTTACAGAATTATAAACATGACTGTTAAAACCTAAACTAGTTTTATTATCAACTGATTTTTGTGCATTCTGCATTTCAGTCAAAGTAACTGAGGACTTGTTCCAAGCTTGAATCAGTTTAGTATGTTTTGAAATTTCAGTTTTTAACTGACATATCAAGGCTTGGTTCTCAATCATTTCAGATTTTTGCTTTTCAATCTCCTTTTTTAGACTCAACTCTTCAACTGACTCACCAGTTTCAGTATTGTCATCATTGGGATCATTTTGCTCAGTTCTGACCTTCTCAAATGATCGAGCAAGTTTGTGATACTCATTTACCATGTCATGCAATGTGGTAATGAGTTCCTCACGGGTGAAATTAATAGAGCTGAAGTCAAATATCTGTTCACTTGCTGACTCCAGTTCAACATCATCTACCATTAAGCACTTGACTTCTTCTTCATCATCACTTGAGCTGTATGAGGTTTCAGACTCTGACTCTTCACTTTCAGTCTCCACCCACTTAGATTTGCTATCCTCAACTAGAAGTACCTCATGTTTCTTTTTGAATGACTTCTTGTCATCCTTGGTTCTTCTTTTTTGTTCATAGGGCTTCTTCCCTCTTTCAGCTGAGCCTCAACTATTTTTTTTTGGTTTGGGACAGTCAGCAATGAAGTGACCAGTTTTGCCACAGTTGTAGGAAGTATAAGGTTCTTCTTTGGAGTAATTTTTCTGATATTATTTCTGGAAATTTCCTTGATTTTTTCTCATAAATTTTCCAAACTTTCTGACAAAAAATGACATCGCGTCATTGCTTAGCTGATCAGCAGACTTGTCGACTGAACCAGTTGGTTCCAGTCTGACAGCAGTTAAAGCAGTTGTGGTCGCTGGTGTAGAAGGTTCCCTTTCTCTGGTTTGTAGTTCAAACTCATAGGCCTTGAGATCAGCAAACAAGTCATGAAGCTCGACCTTGTTCAGGTATTTTGACTCCCTCATTGCCATGGTCTTGACATCCCACTCATTGGGAAGACTCCTGACAATTTTCAGTGCTACATCTTTATTGGAATACACTTTTCCAAGTGCATTTAGCTCATTGATAATGCTACTGACTCTTTCATCATATTCATGCATGGATTCACCAACCTTGATTTTGATGTTGTCGAATTTCTGAACAACAACTGATAGCTTGTTCTCTTTGGTTTGCTCGTTTTCTTCAGAAAGCTGGATCAGTTTTTCCCAAATTTCTTTAGCAGTTTTGCACATTTTGATCTTGCTGAAAGTGACTTTATCCAGCGTTTTGTATAAGATATCCTTCGCCACATTGTCTAGATTGGCTTTATTTTTATCTTCAGCTGTCCATTCTTCTCTGGGCTTTTCTATACAATGTGTTGCCCCATCAGACATGGCTACAGTTGTGTTTGCTTTTAAAATCTTCATGGGTACATCAGTAATGACGTACCACATATCATTGTCCTGTGCAGCTAGATGAGCCTGCGTTCTGATTTTCCAGTCGTCAAAATCTTCTCTGAAAAACATTGGGATTTTATTGAATGAAGACATGGTTATCAGTTTTGTGGATAAAAATATTCTGGGACAAGATTTAACTCGCTCTGATACCACTTGATAGGATCAAATACTTGGTTAAAAGAGTGTTTAGAAGGGGGAGAAGTTGAATAAACACTCACAACTTTTATCAACTTTTCGAAAGTTGAGTTCAGTTTAGTGATAAACTGATACTCGGAATCTTGTCTGTAAATATCAACCAGTTAACAATAAAGTGCGGAATAAAACTGACTGATAGATAGAATAAAACTGAAATAAGAACAAAAGATTTTACGGATGTTCGGGGATTTCAAACACTTCTACGTCACCCCTTCTATCACAAGGATAAGATATTCATTAAAAGACTTTGATCGATACAAAAGTTTGTAGAGACCCACTTCAGTTTGGACTTAACACTGCCAAGACTGAAACTCTTAGTTTACAAAATGCTTCACAGTATACAACTGAATTTAGCACAACTGATCTCTTACAAGATCGAGTTTTACAAAGATAACAATGTGCTAAAAAGCTCGAAAGAGTAGCCTTGATTGTTACGAATATATGCAATAAGCGTGAAATTTTATTTTGGCAGAGTAACAGCGTATTTTTCAGAGAATAGACGAGTTTCGATTTTCAGAACTTTGATGTATGTTGTTATATTCTCAGCTGCTCTTCTCTGCTATTTATAGGCTTCTCTTCAACGGTAACATTTAATAGAATTTGAATCTTTTTATACATTGATTTGTCATGTCAACATTCTTCTGACATTCGTACATTGCAGCTGAATTGCGGGGTTCTCACTATCTGTTGCAGTCTGCTTTTGTACTATTGTTGGTTGAACGTCCTTTTCTTGATGTGTACAGCTGAAGGATCAGCTGATAAGCAATAGTCGATAAGTTTACAACTGTTTGTAGCAACTGATCAGTTTCCAACTGATCAGTTAGTCAGCTGTTTGTGACGTTCAGTTTCCAACTGTTGTTTGTGACGTTCAATTGGTTTTAGTTTTCCTTTGATAAACTGCGCATTAATCTTCAGTTAAGAGATCGGTCTTCTTGATCAGTTGATTTAATCGATTAGGCTTACGGTTTGTCAAACATCGAAATTAAGTTTCCAACAATATGTGATATTATGAATTTAATATAATATTTGATACTATATGATAAAAAGATGACCGAGAGCCATGTGTGATTTGCTAAGTGTATGTTAAGATATTTTACATATTGTGTTTTTAATTATTTGATAATTATCTAAAGTGACTCTGGTTTATGATCTGTTCACACCACTTACATTTGTATCCCAATGTGTCATGGAAATCTAATGTAAATATTGGATTTAGTGGGAAATAGATATTTGAATATGGTAGGCCCAGATCTTCAAGAGTTTCGAAGATCGAAGACATGTACAGATCCTCAAGAGTTTTGAAGATCGAAGACATGTAAAATATTAGAAACTTATGTAATATTCCATTAGCATCCTGCAATTACCTAGGTTTTGGGCATGAATCTATATATGACTATTATGGATCGATTATCTCTCGGTTATCGATCATCCTTTATTATTTATAATACAAGAGTTGCATGAATTCGAAAAACATATAAACAAACATGAAACGAGATTTTAAAACAAATGATGAGACAAATTTTTAAAATTAAAATCCTTCATTTTGGATAGTATCCAAAATTTAAATTAAGACAATTAAAAGAAAAATTAAAAAAAAAGTTTAATAATTTCTTGCCTTCAATCAACAGTGATTGCATGATAAACACTACCCGCGGTCAGTGTCCAACTCATATTATTGGGGAGACCTGGACGTCGAAAACCTGTGATTTCCACTGACATACTTGATGTGAACTACGTGGAACTCCCATGATTTCGGCTCATATAATTAGGGGATTTCATGATGACCGTCCACTAAAGTTCAACATTGATGGGTCGAGCTCGACACATGAAGAAAAAGTGGATCATATTATTGGGCCTTCCTTAAACGTGAGGCAAAATTACTTGAGGGTTGAAAAATGTTGCGATTAAGCTCTAATTTTTGGAAATTATGATTGGCTGATATTACCCACTAATGAAATTATATTTCTCATTTTCATTAGAGGGTGGATAGAATGTTAAAACAGTGGTAGGCAATTCATAAAAACAGAAGTCCATATTTTTTGCCTTATACAATATTTCAAATAGTTATTAACATTTATTATGTTTCCATTTCAATATATTTACGACGTCGTTGTGAAATTCTTTATCTGTTATATTAGATCAATAGAAGTTAACTGGAACTAATTACCATGACTGGCCGAGGAATTTAAAAATTGTTTTAAATCATGAGAAAATACATATGTGCTCACAAAGCACCTCCGAAACGGCTGCTGCCAATGCCCTATGAGGAATTGACTAAGATTGAGAAATGGTGGGACCATGATCTGCAAGCAAGAGCTATATGATGTTTTCTATGTCACACGAATTGCAGAGGCGGTTTGATGAAGCTGTAAATACTCCTAACATTTATGGTCAACTACAAGAGTTGTATGGTGAAAAAACACGTCCATAAGGCATACTACTGTCAAGGATCTCATGACATCATGCCTGCGAGCAGTGACCTCAGTCCATGAGTATGGTGTGAGGATGATTAAGCTCATCGAGAATCTAGTGAGCTCGGATCTTGTTATTCCAAACGAATTGTCTACGGACATTCTATTGCTGTCATTACCGTCATCGTTTGATTGGTTTGTGGTAAGTTTCAATATGAACGAGCTGTAGGCCAGCCTTGAAGAATTTGTTAACATACTTACTAGCTATGAAGCAAGCATCAAAAAAGAAAAATATGTTTTCCTAGTTGGCTCTTTGTCTGGACAAAGAAAGGTCCAAAAGGAAAGGTGAAGAAATGTTCTGCTCCTAAAAAGAAAAACAAACCAAGTAAGAAGCAAACTCCAAACATTTCTAAAGGGCTCACAAATCCCGAAAAGGTAGAAGATCTTTGTTTCCACTGCAAAAAAGTGGACATTGGAAGCACAATTGCAAGGAATAACACATGAAAGTTCTAGAAATGGTATGTTTTATATTGAAGTAAATGTCTCAATTAATTTAACTTCTTGAATATTAGATACTGGATGTGAATCTCATCAACGCAATGATTTGCAGGCGATGACAAGAAGTAGAAGGCTAAGGTATGTTGAGACATTCCTAAGAATGGGAAACAGAGTAAGAGTTGCTGCAAAGGCCATATGAAACGTTTACTTAATATTAAATAATAATTTTAAGTCATTTTTCAGAGTTGTTTTATATGCTCTAAATTTGGTTAAAAAAATTATTTCCATTTCTATACTTTATAAAGATGGATTTTCTTGTCTATTAGCTAAATGGGTTTGCAATATTTACAATAATAAATGTTTAATTAGAACAGACGTATTGAAAAATGATTTCTATAACTTAAAAATAAAAGATATTTCAACAAACTATGTCTAAATAAACACGATATCAACAACAAACAGAAGAAAATAAGATAGTCTAAATCAATCACACTTGTGGAAAGCTAGGATAGAACAAAGTTCCTAAAGAATGATGCACAAGTTAGCGAGAGATGACATATTTGACAAGTCAAAAATTAACTCTCTTGAAGCATATGAGTCCTGTCTGAAAGGAAATATGACCAAAGTCCCTTTCTTAGGAAAAGTGGTACGTGCTCAAGATCTATTCGATTTGATCCATACATATGTGTACCTTTACTAATGACTTCTCGAGGTAAGTATATGTGTATTTAATGAAATACAAGTCTAAAGTCTTTGAAATATTCAAAGAATTCAGAGCTGAAGTAGAGAAACAATTATGGAAGAGTATTAAAACACTTCGATCTGATCGAAGTGAAGAATACTTATATAGTGAGTTTCAATAATACCTTAAAGAGAATGAGATTATCTCACAGTGGATTCTCCATGCCACACTCCAGTTGAATGGTGTATCAAAACGTCGTAATCGAACATTAATAGACATGTTTCGATCTATGATGTGATTCACTGAATTGCCGCCATCCTTATTGGAATTTGCTATTGAAACTGCGGCAATGTTGTTGAACCAAGTCCATAAAAAAGCAATTGATAAAACTTTATATGAGATATGGATGTGGAAGCCATCCAAATATTCTTTCTTAAGAATATGAGGGCGTCTTTTTTATGTGGAGCAGACAGTGGGAAACAAATTAGATAGTATAGTCAATTTGTGTTACTTTGTGAGATATCCAAAAAATTCCACTGGATATTATTTATATGATTCCAAAGAAATAAATATTTTTGTTTAAAGGAATATCACATTCTTAGAGAAGGAGTTTCTATTAGATCTAAAAGGTGGAATGATAGAACTCGAGGAGATTTGCAATCCACCCACTTCTGAAATGGTAGAACCCACGCACCAACAGCCAATTGAAGAAACACAAGCTCCTAGAAGATCCGAAAGGATCTCAAGGCCATATAAGAGGATGAGTTTGTTTCTTGAAGAAGGCCAAGACGAGCCCATTTCTGGATGTGATTCAAGAAACTTCAAAGAGAATTGTATGATGCCGATTCATCTAAATGACTTAAAGTCATTCAGTCCGAGATAAACTCCATGTATTCGAACCAAGTATAATCTTTAGTAGATCCACTGATTGAATTGTTCTCGTAGGAAGCAAATGGATTTGCCAAAGGAAACTTGAGGCATATGAGAAGGTAATAACCTTCAAAACTAGATTGATAGTAAAATGATATACTTAAAGGCAAGGTATTGACTATGAGAAATCTTTTCTCGAGTCGCAATGTTCAAGTCCATTAGGATATTGCTAGCCATAGCGACATGATATGACTATGAAATATGACAGATGTATGTGAAGACAACGTTCCTTAATGGTGACATTAAAGAAGATATTTACATGTCTCATGCTGAAAGATTCACATCAGTAAGAAGTGAGCACAATGTGTTTACAAGTCTCTGACCAGAGCAAGAAATGTGTTTTCCTAGTTGCCAATACGATGTCACTATTATTACTCAAAAATACATCACGTCGTTACCGAATTCATATACAACTCTTGATATACCAGTGATTGCAAATTCAATTGAGATATATGAGTTGGAGGTACTGTACCCTAACCATAACATAAAGTTCTTCCAGAATTTATCAATGATATCAAGGAGATCATGGGACAATGTTATTAGACTCTTTTATCATGATATGATGGGTGCAATCATATTTGAGTTCTTATATTCTTGATCAAAGTGTTGATGAAAAGAATGTGAATAATTAGGGTAAACCCAAATAAGAATAAACGTTATTCTGAATCACATGAAATTGTGAACCCACACTAGCTGTATCTCTAAACCATTGAGCATCACAAAAGTATCGGATTATGTGTTCCTCTTGAGATAGTCAAGTTCAAGAAGTTGAATTTGGCGACTATAGTTTGATGGATATCGGACAGATTTCTTATAAAGAAGTTTATAAGTGAATTACATACGATATAATATGTGGAAGTTAGTTTAACTGCTAATTTTGTAATGAGAGTATAACTGCTTGTTTTGATGTAGGAGTTCACCAAACTGGCGGCTGCCAAAAATAAATCAGTATTTAACTGCTAATATTCTATAAGGGTCTTGAATTGATTAATTAATTGATTAACAATAAATTAGAAATTAAATTATTTACATATATGTCTATACATGTGCATATCTGTATATGTACGTATTATATTATGCATTATCAAGAGTTAACTTTGCATGATATATACAACAATAGAATTTTAATTATTTTATGAAAATAGGAATCCTAATGAGATTAGTATAATGAATTCCAATAGCTGAAGGATTTTGCTGGGATCATGAATCGAAACTTATAAATATTTTCATTGAGGATCATGTGAAATAACACAAGTTTTATGCACAGATTTGGCAGGAAAAAAATTTTTAACTAAATTTTTATTCCCTCTCCACCACATAGAAAAATCGGCCACCTTGAATTTTAACAAAAAAATTTCATGACCACATCACCGCAGGATCTCTGAATTCTGGCGATCTAGTCTCGACACAAAATTTTTTAAGATTTCTAGTACGGTTTAAATAAGGAATCGAATCTTAAACCGTGAACTTGATTAGGCAATCAGAGGCAGAAAAACCGTTCATATGGATTTATAAGAATGACCAATTTCGTTAATCTCGAACTAGTTTAGTGTCCAACGTTAAATACACAAAGGCGAATAAACTAAAACATCATATGAATTTTATAAATCAAACATACACATCCAAGAAACGTTTCGAATGGTTTGTACAATAATTTATTAGTTATTATCAAGCTGGTTCGATAAATCATTTTTCAAAGATCAGACCATTCAAATATGCAGTGTGCTGATTTTTAATCTACGTTTTTCATTGTTGAAATATCAAAAAATTTCTTTTAGTTGTTTTTTAATAAATTATACGTGGATAACATTTTTTTTAAGTTGATTATTTTGGTAGAAAAATTAGTACGGATTAAATATTTCATTTGATTATTTTTAATAAATAAAATTAATTATTTTTTGTTTTTGTTTTCGTCAAAACACAAAATTTATGTGGAACTTATTTATATACATATATACATACACATACATACATATATATTATAAAATATATTTGTAGACTAACTTTAAAATATTTCACAAAAAAATTAAATGTTTTTAATAAAATAATTTTGGATACTCGTTTCTACGTTTGACAATTTGCTCGTGAAAATGCAGAATTTATCTATATACGCGGCTTGTGACGAAGGAGTCCTATCCGTTGGCATTACAAAATCTTTGACTATTGGATGGGATCGTTAATTATTATTCTAATATCCATTTTTTTTATTAAATTGTAATTGATTCTAACTGCTCTTGTAATACCCGAGATGTAATTACTGTAATCAGAAGTAGATTAATTAACAGTATTGAGATTGTAGGAGCTCGAGTGGGGTAGCCGGACGTCGGTACACCAAAAGACTACTCTTATGTACAGAACCTGTGGCGCCCGAGCGGTAGAAAATGACCGCCCGAGCGCCAATGCATCACAAAAGAAGAATTCAGACAGAATGTCTGGCGCCCGAGCGGCTGAAAGTGACCGCCCGAGCGCCGACTGAAATTCAAGAAGAATGTGACACGTTTCTTTATCATGCAAGTTGATATATATAAACGTTTTTCCCTCAGAATTCAGCAACAAAACGAGAAAGGGTCAGAAGAATTGTGTGAAAAATTCTTACGCCTTTTATTTGAGGAAATTGAAGTTCACGAAAGATCCGCCCGTCAGAATTTCAATCCGACTTCAGTATCGTGTTTCTATCGACGAGAGCTTCAACTAGACGTAAGTTTTATTGAATTTTGATATGGTTTGAAATTATGGTATTGTCAGAATCGGATAGGATTGATATATGATGTTCTTGAGATATTAGACATCGTAGAACCAAGAACAGATTGAATAACAAATTGTTTATACATTTGTTATGATTTTTCAGAGATGGAATTGAGATTATTCAGATTTCTGAGATTATGGATTATATTGGATATTGGTTATGATTTGTAATTGATATATATTGTTGTCTGAGTTGACGGGGATATCAAGACTATACTGTCATGCCGTCGAAACAGAATTAGATTGAGTATTGATCATAATGAGTATTGATATGAGTTGTATATTGATATTGTTCCTATTCGACACGTCATTTCAGATTGGTATTGACAGCTTCGAATTCAGGACTTCGACTTCGTCAGAACTACGATAAGAAAGGTATAAATCAATGTTAACCAGGAGATCGACTTGGGCCAGACTAGACTTGAGTTTCCCTTATTCACATACTTGTATGTTATTGGTTTCATACCTTTATATTGTTTGAATGAGTATGCTTAGTCTATTGATTTGTAGAAAAGCAGAGAATAGCAGATAGCTATTGAGTGAGAGTCATTGACAGAGGTGCCAGATTATGACAGAGTAGTCACTGGCCCATTGCACATTGTCAGAATAGGCATTGGCGGATATGCTAAGTCTATGGCGGATATACCAAGACACTGGATATTTGATTTATATCGATGTTGCTTAGGAGTGGATCGATTCCTATCGTTGAGATTCGATATATGTGTTAATGTCCAGGAACCGGGATCCCTAGAATCGAAATGAGTCGAGTCTGAAATGACGAGTCAAAGAGTTTTATCTGTATTCACTAATGTGTCATAAATTATGATTCATGTTCTTTGATACATGGTTCGATTTTATGTATTGCATGTATACATTGTTTATACTGGGATTTTATTCTCACCGGAGTTATCCGGCTGTTGTCTTGTTTGTATGTGTGCATGACAACAGGTGGGACATGATCAGGGTCAAGAAGAGGATGAGAGAAAGGACAAGTTAGCGTGGTGATCAGGATCAGAAGAAGTTAGGTTTCAGCACTTGATATATAGTGGTTGAACCCTAGTTTCGTTTGTTGTATAATGTACAACACTTGTATTTTTATACTGATGTGTACACTAGACTGATTCCATTACGTTCTGCATTTTACAAAAAAATTTAGACCCTGTTTATCTTAATTGATTGAATTATTCCCAAAGAATGATTAAGAAATGAATTAACGTCCGGGTCCCCACAGCTCTAATTATATCCACCAATTTTTCTATCTTGTATTTTACTAGACAATTCCAATTTCTTACGTAGTACTATTAAGTGTGTCACCATCGTTAAGTGCTAGAAAAGGGAAGATGTCTCGACTTAGCTCATTCGACGTTTAAGTCAGAGATGAAACATACAAAGAAGGTAGTTAGAGCGCCACCCAAAAACCAAAGTAGTGAATCAATATTGAAGTCCTCAAACATGATATCTATATATGATCAGAATAGTGTGGGAACCACATATGTTTGTTAGGGTTCCACAAACGTACAACTCATGTGCCTCCTTGGAACGGGATCACATTCCTAGGGCTAGACAAAAAGAAAGGAGCTCGTCCATGGGGCGAGACAACAATTAGGAGCTTGCCTGCTATGGACAAGTCTTCACCCTTGTTAACTTGATTAGTTCATTCATTCCCAACTCTTTAGCACACTCCACACTCCACACTCCTCAACTCATTCACAGCTGATGCCTAGCTCCTTATCACATCCTAAGATCCTTAGCTCATTTCTAATTCTTTAGCACCGCAAAGACTTTTCAACTCATCCCTAGCTCCTTAGCATATTTTTAATTTCTTATCTCATTCCTAGCTCCTTAACACTGCAAAGAGTTCTTAGCTAATCTCTAGCTCCTTAGCACGTTCTTTAATTATCTCCTTAGCTCATCTGTACCTCTTTAGCATATCCACAGCTCCTCAGCTCATCTCTAGCTCATTAAACACATCCAACACTCTTTAGCACACCTCATGGCTCCCTTAATCACCCGACACACTTCATAGCTCGCATCCCAACCTGCAATATAGCTCATCTCTACCCTTGCTATCTCCTTTGGCTACAATTGACACAACTGGAACTACTTCACCCACCCTCCACATCCTAAATCATTAGCATACCTCTTAGGCATTGTTTGGTGTGCATGATAAGGGGTAATTGAATTTTAATCATTCACTTATCATGTGTTTGGTGTGCATGATTAAGATTGTGATATGTTCGTTCAGCCTGCACTGTATACATTATTATCATTTTGTTGATGATTATATAAACATTTGGGAGAGCATGAATGATGTTTGATTAATTTAAATTTTCTTTTAATATCATAAAGTTAAAAATAATTATAAATTCAACAAATTTAATAATATTTAAATATAATTTTTAGTTTTTAATATTATAAATAATTTAATTATTATTTATCATATTTTAATTATTATTATAATATTTTTAATCGTAAAATTATAATTGTTATTAATCATTATTTAATATTCAAATTTTTATTACTATTTTAACAATAAATACATATTTGTTTAAAGTAAAAATTTATGGTAAAAAGTAAAAATCTCAAACTCTCAAAATTTACCAAACTACAACTCAATTGTGATTTTCTTCACACATTGAGAGACATATTTATAAAATTTCTTTGGAAATAATCTAAAAATAAATACATCATCACACACTAATTTTAAATATTTACAACTCTTATTTTCAACATTCAACTTTCTTATTTTCAACATTCAAATATTACAACTCATATTTTTCAACACTCTCCCTTGTGATGATGATCATGATATAATGATTGTATTCATTAAGTGTTTTATACTCCCTCATTAAAAACCTTACTAGGAAAAACACATTGGGATAAAAACCATAGTAAGAGAAAAAGAGTGCAGTCATGTCACTCCCCCTCAAGTTAACATGAACGATTCTTCACAAATTTCGTAGATTGCGCATCTCAATGTTATATATATGCTTTCTGAAAATTGTCGTAGGAAGTGCCTTTGTGAAGAGATCTGATGAGTTTTCACTTGATTGAATTAACGAATAACAATATCTTTATTTTTCTCAAGCTCTTAGGTGAATGCGAAGAACTTAGGGAGAATATGTTTAGTTCTGTCGTTTTTTATGTATCCTTCTTTCATTTGAGCAACACATGCAGCATTATCTCCATATAGTGTCACGGGCTTCTTGTTGAATGATAATCCGCATGAGATTTGGATATGTTGGGCCATTGATTTTAACCACACACATTTACGGCTTGCTTCATGTAGTGCAACAATCTCGGTATGATTTGATGAAGTTGTTACGAGTGTTTGTTTATGTGAACGCCAAAAAATTGCAGTGCCTCCATGAGTAAATACATATTCAGTTTGGGAACGTGCCTTGTGTGGATCAGATAAATATCCTGCATCGGCATAACCAATTATACTTGGATTAGCATATTTTGAATACAAAAGTCCTAAGTCTGTCGTTCCTTGTAGATAACGGAATATATGTTTAATTCCATTCCAGAGTCTCTTTTTTGAATATGTGCTAAATCTTGACAATAAATTTACGGCAAAAGATATATCAGGTCTTGTACAATTTGCAAGATACATAAGGGCACCGATAGCACTTAGATAGTGTACTTCTAGACTTAGAATAACTTCATCATCTTCACATGGACGGAATGGATCCTTTTGTATGTTTAATGATCTAACAACCATTGGAGTACTTAAAGAATTTGATTTATCCATATTAAAACGTTTAAGGACTTTTTCTGTGTAATTTGACTGGTGAACAAATATTCCACATTCTCTGTGGTCAATTTGCAAACCCAGACAATATTTTGTTTTTTCAAAGTCATTCATTTCAAATTCTTCCTTCAAGTACGACACAACATCTTGAATTTCCTTATTTGTTCCAATGATGTTTTAATCATCAACATATACAGCAATACTTACGCTTCCGGATGTTGTTTTCTTAATGAAAACGCAAGAGCATATTGAATTGTTTACATATCTCTTTTTCATTAAGTGTTCACTTAGCCGATTATACCACATTCGGTCGGATTACTTTAACCCATATAATGATCTTTGCAGTTTCACAAAATAACATTCTCTGGGTTTTTAACTTTGTACTTCAGACATTTTAAATCTTTCAGTGATTTTCATATATATATATATATATTACTATCAAGTGATCCGTATAAGTAAGCTATGACAACACTCATAAGACGCATTTCTAAATCTTCAGATACCGCCAAACTAATCAAATACCGAAACGTAATTGCATCCATAGCAGGAGAATACGTTTCTTCATAATCAATTCCAGGCTTTTGAGAAAAACCTTGTGCAACAAGTCAAGCTTTATATTTTACTATTTAATTTTTTTTTATTTCGCTTTCGAATAAAGACCCATTTGTACCCAACATGTTTTACACCTTCAGGTGTAAGAACTATAGGCGCAAAAACGTTACGTTTATTTAGCGAATCCAATTCAACCTGGATGGCGTCTTTCCATTTTATCCAGTCCTGTCGATTTTTATATTCACCAAATGATTTTAGTTCATGATCTTCATTGTCATTTATGATTTCAAATGCCACATTGTAAGAAAATATCTTATCAATTTCTTTTATATCTTTTCGGTTCCATATTTTTCCAGTATTAATATAATTGATAGAGAGTTCACGATTCTCATCAGTTTGTGGTTCTGATGGAATATTTTCATTTTCATGTATTTCTGTCGGAATATCACGTGATCATCTTGTTTCTCTATATTTTTTCTTTTTCGAGGATTTTTATCCTTGGAACCGATTGACCTTCCACGCTTCAGGCGTTTAATGACATCATGAGTATTTTCAATTTGTTTCTTTGGAATTTCAATTCGAGCGGGGGCATTTACAGCATTTATATATGATTTAGTTACCCCTCTTGTGTCTGCAAATGCATCTGGTATTTGATTTGCTATTTTTTGCAAGTGCACAATTTGTTGTACATCTTTTTTACATTGTTTAGGTCTTGGATCCAGATGTAATAATGATGATGTATACCATGTAATTTCTTTTTTTATATTCTTCTTTTATCCCCCTAATATTGGGAAGATTTCCTCATTAAAATGACAATCAGCAAAACGTACTGTAAACACGTCGCCTATCTGAGGCTCAAGATATCGAATGATTGATGGGCTATCATAACCGATATAAATTCCGATCTTTCTTTGTGGTCCTTTTTTTGTTCGTTGAGACGGTGCAATAGGCACATATATCATACATCAAAAAATTCTCAGATGTGAAATGTCTGGTTCTTTACCAAATGCAAGCTGCAATGGAGATTATTTATGATATGCACTTGGTCTGATGTGAATTAATGCAGCAGCATGTAAAATTGCATGTCCCCATATAGAAACATGGAGTTTTGTTTTCATAATCATTGGTCTAGCAATCAGTTGTAGACGTTTAATCAATAATTCAGATAATCCATTTTGTGTATGTACATGAGCAACATGATGCTCAACAGTGATTCTCATTGACATACAATAATCATTGAAAGTCTGGGAAGTAAATTCACCAGCATTATCAAGTCTAATTTTTTTGATTGTATGATCGGGAAATTGATTCCGCAATTTTATTATTTGAGCAAGTAATCTTGCAAATGCCACATTCCGGGTTGATAATAAACATACATGTGACCATCTTCTGGAGGCATCGATCAATACCATAAAATATCTAAATGGTCCACATGGCGAATGAATTGGTCCACAAATATCACTTTGAATACGTTCAAAAAACATAGGTGATTCAGTTTAGATTTTAGCTGAAGATGGTCTTATAATAAGTTTTCCAAGAGAACATGCTTTGCATTGAAACTTATTATTTTGAAAGATGTTCTGGTCTTTCAGCGGATAACCATGTGTATTTTCTATAATTCTTCGCATCATTGTTGAACCAAGATATCCTAATCGATCATTCCAATTGATTAGTATTGAAGAATTATCAACTACCATGTTTGATTCAATTTAACTTATATATTTATAATGCAATCCAGTAGGGAGCATTGATAGTTTTTCAACTACATATTTCTTTCCTGATTTATATGTGGTAAGACACATATATTTCACATTTCTTTCATTTATTGTCTGAGTATCATACCCATGAGAATATATGTCATTAAAACTCCACAAATTTCTTTTCGATTGTGGTGAATACAAAGCATCATTTATCAAAAATTTTGTACAATTAGGTATTAAAAAATGTGTTTTACCACAACCTTTTATCAAGTCTACAGGACCTGATATTGTATTCATTATTGTTTTTGTTGGTTTTAGTTCCAAGAAATATCTTTTATCTCGGAGAATAATGTGTGTTGTAACACTATCAGGTATGCAAACTTCCATGAGATTAGTTCCTTGTTTAGCTTTGTTCATAGCATTTTCCATATTTGAACTTAAAAAAAAATATGCAATGAAAAAATTACTTACAATATAAATGTAATTTATTGAGAAATATAACACATATCATAATTGTACAATATAACAATAGCATATGAGTACATGAAAAATAAAATTATTTTACATTTATATTTCACCAATATATTGTTCATTTTCAAAGAAATCGTTGAGAAAATCTGCAGCATCAATATTTTTCATTTCTATTCCACCAGCATATTGATCATTTCCAGAGAAATCATTTAGAAAATCTGCATCATCAAAATGAGTTGAATCACTCATACAGCCACTGTGTTCAGTGAAGTTGGTCTCTTTTTCTTTCCCCTTTATTGATTCTTTATAGAGCTTGCAAAGATGCTCGGGGGCTCGACAAATATGAGACCAATGTCCTGGAGTGCCGCATCTAAAACAAGAACTTTCAAATCGTTTTGAGTGATTTTCATTACCACTCAAGTTATAAAAATAACTATCTCGATTGTTTTCAAAACCACATCTGCGATCCACGTCCACGTCCACGACCACGACCTCGATCTCGACCAAAACCTTGTCTCTGAATTTGATTTTGGTTTCCAGGTTTAAATTCATTTTTACTTACAGCATTTACTTATGGAAATGATGTTGATCCAGTGGGTCGGTGCTACTACTTAAATTATAATTCACCCAAGTGTAGGTTGTCTGCAAGTAATATATTTCGTAAGTACGAGATCGATCCACAGAGAAGTTATTTTAAGTTTAAATTTATTAATTTATAGATTACCAAATGCAAGAACGAAGTTTACAAATTATAAATTTTGTCAAGGCTCGAGGATTTATTCTTGGTTTATGCAATATTGTTTAACTAAAAAGAAAACAAAGGAAACTACCATAAATAATAGTTCCAAGAAAATTAAATATTTAAACACACACCTAATATAATATGGTTCCCACTATAAAAAATACCGAATTCACCGATATTTTATATATTGTACCTATGATTATATATATAACTATATAAATATATAACTGCATAAAATAAATGTTAAATTAAATCATTATATTTCATTTAGAACAACCGGCAGAGCCACGCTATTGCCTAAATGAAATATATGATTTAATAAGTTAGTTGCGGGAAAGTAAAAGTTAG
>NC_133317.1:9823725-9831797 GCF_012295235.1 Primulina huaijiensis | reverse complement strand
TTTTTTTTTCTCACAAATCAACCTCTGAATGGTGCTGAATTCGGTGGATAGGGAGGGGATAATATTGTTTAGGGGAGTGAGGGAAATGGTTGCAAGATATAAGGAACAACCAAGATTAAGTCTCCACCCTTTTGAATTTTAAATTTTGGTTGATATCAAATGAGTTGTTGGAGAGATTGGATGGGGTGTGGCCGATTTTCTTCAGCTAGAATAGGTTAGAATAATGCTTGTTAGATAATTAAATGGTGCTCCCAAAATCCAAGAATTATCATATTAATTAAATACAAAGAAAAGTTTAAATGTGATAAGGCAAATGAATTGTTTAATAATCTAAGGGGTGGCCGAAATTATCAATTAAGAGGAAGGGAAAAAGGTTATCTAGTTGATAAATTTTAAACCTTTAAAGCCTTACCTATCTTTAATTAATTTAGTGAACTAACCCCTTAATTAAGGAACTTAAATGAATTTATTTTCTACTCACCTCAAGTAACTTAAATAATTCCCTAAACCTCCTTTCAACTTAAATTAACTTACTTGCTAGCTAAAATAAATTCCGGAAATATCTGAATCTTAATTTTTTTTTTATCTCTAAGCTCCAACTCCAGTCCGGCCTTACTGAATTAACTGAAAAGAATAAAATTTAAACTACTGAATAAAATATTTAGCTTCAAAGAATGCATTTAAATACTCATGCAATGAAGTCAATTTAATTAAAAAATTTAGAATTATGCATGGCTTATACGCAGTCTAATTACGGGTTCTACAGATACATTCGACAACATCATCAAGAAACGATAGCAGTTTATCATAATAATTGTTAACATTTAACAAACCAATTGGCTTATTGTGGATATTTAATTGTGCCCAACAAACAGTATGAAATATTTCCTCCAAAGTACCGAAACCTCCTGGCAAAGCAATGAAAGCATCTGAATGTTCAATCATTTGAGTAATTCGTTCATACACGTTGTCCACTTTCATTTCTTCTCCTATTGTTGGTCCAGTAAGACTGGCTAAGGTAATCGGAATAATGCCTAAGACTTCACTTCCACCAGCATGCGCAGCTTTTGAAATTTTTCCTATGAGACCAACTTCATCACCACCATATACCAAATGAATCTTTTTTTTAGCAAGTGTTATTCCAAGCTTTTCTGCTACCTCTTCATTAATTGAATCTTTTCCTGCACTAGATCCACAAAATACACAAATATTTTTTATTTTACTTACCGTGGACTTTGACATGTTGAGAAATATGTTTTCTGCAATTGTTAAATCACAACATATGAATTTATAAGCGTAGCATGTCAAAAGTCAATATTTGAATAGAAAATTATTATTATTAAAAGAAAATAAAAATGACATAAATTAAAACACATATATACAGCGTAGTTGTGATTGTGACTCACATCTTCCTCTGATTTTACGTTCAGTAACGGCTTCAACGCCTTCTATGTGTCGAGGATATGCTTCCCATCCAATTTTCTTATAAATTGGCAAACAGGGTCTTTTAACGTCAGATTCCTGAGACGAAATTGTATATATATATTTACTTATCTAAACAGATATGCGTTACTACAGTAGGATTTTTATAAGGCTGATTCCACCGTCCATATTGATATTCCTCATGTTGAAATTGCCACCATAGTTTAAGAAGTTCATTTTACACGTACCTACTAGAATGCGTATCAAGAACCTCTAGAAAATTATCCAAAGGCTCTTTACTCAGACCATTCTTAATGAATAAAATTTTATCTTCTCTATTCATTGATGTCATTCCAACATTTTTGCATTTCCCTTTACAAGTCCACCTTGCACATTTATGACATCCACCTATACGTTTAGCTCTTCGCTTCTTGGCATATGTGCTTTTACCAAATCCTGACATATGTCTTATTATTATTTCACTTGCTTCCCCAACCAATCGGACTTTTGCTTCAATTATCAACCGGATATCATTCGGTATGCCATATGACATCATCAACCTTAGTCGCTCACATCTAGCTTTATAAATTTTTTTCAACGCATTATCAGGTAAACAAGCAAAATATTTACGAAGATTCACAATACAAGCATCCATATTATTATTATTATTATTATTATTATTATTATTATTATTATTATTATTATTATTATATATTTCAATTATTTTGGGAAAACTGAAAAAACCGACTTAGATAGTCACGGAGTACCGTTATCCGCCACTTAACCGGGAAATGAACTAGAATCTGCAAAAACAAAATGAAAATATCAAACAACTATTGTGGATCATATAAAGGCATAAAATCATCATTAAGAATTTCATTTTCTATAAAAGGCTTAAGTCTTTGCCCATTAACTTTAAACACGTCATTATTTTTAGGATTTTCAATATCAACAGCACCATGAGGATAAACAAATTTAACTATAAATGGTCCTGACCATCTCGATCTTAGTTTTCCTGGAAATAAATGCAAACGAGAATTATAAAGTAAAACTTTTTGTCCAATTTCAAATGACTTTCTCATAATATTTTTATCATGAAAGGCTTTAGTTTTATCTTTATAAATCTTTGAATTTTCATATGCATCATTTCTTAATTCTTCAAGTTCATTTAATTGCAATTTTCTTAATTTAGATGCATCATCTAAATTAATATTAAATGCTTTAATTGCCCAATAAGCTTTATGTTCAAGTTCAACCGGTAAATGACAATGCTTACCAAAAACTAACCTATATGGTGACATCCCTAATGATGTCTTAAATGCAGTTCTATATGCCCATAATGCATCAGTTAATCTTAAAGACCAATCTTTTCGATTTGGATTAACTGTTTTTTCTAAAATTTGTTTTATTTCTCTATTTGCAAGTTCAACTTGACCATTACTTTGAGGATGATATGGGGTAGAAACTTTATGTGTAATGCCATATTTTCTTAACAAAGAAGAAAATGATTTATTTATAAAATGACTTCCCCCATCACTAATTATTGCTCTAGGTATTCCAAATCGACTAAAAATATTTTCTTTTAAAAATTTTATAACAACTTTATGATCATTAGTTCTACATGCAATTGCTTCAATCCATTTTGAAACATAATCAACAGCGACTAAAATGTACGTATATCCAAAAGATAATGGAAATGGACCCATAAAATCTATCCCCCAACTATCGAATATTTCAATAATTATGATTGGATTTAAAGGCATCATGTTTCGTTTTGAAATTGATCCCATCTTCTGACAGTTTTCACAAGATTTGCAAAATAAATGCGTATCTTTGAATAAAGAGGGCCAATAAAATCCACATTGTAAGATTTTTGCAGCTGTTTTATTGGATGAAAAATGACCTCCACATGCTTCAGAATGACAAAATTTAATAACATTACTTACTTCATTGTCGGGTATGCATCGTCGAAAAATTTGGTCAGGACAATACTTAAACAAGTAAGGATCATCCCAATAAAATTTTTTAACTTCTATCAAGAATTTATTCTTATCCTGTGAATTCCAATGAGAAGGCATTTTATTTGTCACAATAAAATTTACAATGTTAGCAAACCAGGGCATAATAGTAGCATAAAACAACTGATCATCTGGAAAATTTTCATTTATTGGTATTTCATTATGAGATGATTCAGTCATTATTCTAGATAAATGATCGGCTACGACATTTTCTTTTCCTTTTTTATCTTTAATTATAATATCAAATTCTTGTAACAATAAAATCCACCGTATTAATCTTGGCTTAGCATCTTGTTTATTTGATAAATATTTTACGGCAGAATGATCAGTGTACACAATAGTAGTAGAACCAATTAAATAAGATCGAAACTTATCTAATGCAAATACTACTGAAAGTAATTCTTTTTCAGTAGTTGAATAATTTATTTGGGCACTATTTAAGGTTCTACTAGCATAATAGATTGCATACGGTTTTCCTTCTTTTCTCTGTCCTAACACAGCTCCTATAGCATAATCACTTGCATCACACATTAATTCAAATGGTAAAGACCAATCTGGAGGTTGTAAAATAGGTGATGTAATTAAAAGATTAATTATTTTTTTAAAAGCATTTTCACATTTCTGAGTCCATTCAAATTGTGTATCTTTTGTTAAAAGATTCGAAATTGGTTTAGATATTATGCTGAAATTTTTTATAAACCTTCTATAAAAACCTGCATGACCCAAGAATGATCGAACTTCTTTGACCGTTTTTGGTGATGTTAAATTAGCAATAACATCAACTTTGGCTTTATCAACTTCAATTCCTTTTTCAGATATCACATGACCTAACACAATCCCAGATTTAACCATATAATGACATTTTTCCCAATTTAAAACAAGATTTTTTTCTTCACATCGTTTTAATACTTCTTCTAGGTTTTTAAGACAATTTTCAAATGAGTTTCCAAAAACAGTTATATCATCCATAAAAACTTCTACAAATTCTTCAATCATATCACTGAAAATACTTAACATGCATCTTTGAAAAGTAGCCGGAGCATTACATAAACCAAATGGCATTCTTTTAAATGCAAAAGTTCCGAAAGGACAAGTGAAAGTAGTTTTTTCTTGATCTTCTAATGATATAGGTATTTGATAATACCCCGAATACCCATCAAGAAAACAGTAATAAGAATTTCCTGCTACTTTTTCTAGAATTTGATCTAAAAATGGTAGTGGGAAATGATCTTTTCTAGTTGCATCATTTAATTTTCTATAATCAATACACATACGCCAACTAGATGGAATCCTAGCTTGTAATAACTCTCCCTTTTCATTTTTTATAACAGTGATGCCTGACTTTTTAGGTACTACTTGTGTTGGACTTACCCATTTACTATCTGAGATTGGATAGATAATTCCAGCGTCTAATAGTTTTAATACTTCATTCTTAACAACTTCCTTCATATGTGGATTTAACCTTCTTTGTGGTTGTTGATATGTTTTAGCATTTTCTTCCAAATTATTTTATGTGTGAAAATTAAAGGATTTATACCTTTTATATCTTTCAAAGTCCATCCAATTGCATTTTTATATTTTTTAAGTAATTTAATTAAATCTTCTTCTTGATTTGGTAGAAGAGTGGAAGAAATTACAACAGGAAATGTTTTATTTTCACCAAGAAATACATATTTCAATTCGAATGGTAAAACTTTTAATTCAAGTTTTGTATTATCATTTCTTTAAAATTATTTTCAGACTCAAAACTTTCTATTGAAAAAACTTCAGATTGTTGATTTAAGTTTTCTTCTTATATATTTTCTTCCACAATTGTTTCAATTTCATTATCATATTCATTTTCATTAATACTTGGTTGTTTATATAGATTGAACACATTAAGTTCTAGAGTCATATTTCCAAAAGATAATTTCATTATTCCATTTCGACAATTAATTAAAGCATTTGAAGTTGCTAGAAATGGTCGCCCTAATATTACTGGACTTTCATTATGTACTTCTATTGGTTGTGTATCCAAAACAATAAAATCTACAGGATATATGAATTTATCAACTTGAACCAACACAGCTTCTACAATACCTCTAGGTATTTTGATTGACCTATCCGCCAGTAAGAGAGTAACAGAAGTGGGTTTTAATTCTCCTAAATTAAGTTTTTCATAAACTGAATAAGGAAGAAAATTCACACTTGCTCCCAAATCTGACAAAGCTTTTTTAATTTTATTTTCTCCAATAATACATGAAATTGTTGGACAACCAGGATCTTTTTATTTTAAACTAGAATAATTTTGAAGAATAGAACTTACTTGTTCAGCCAAGAATGCTTTCTTCTTCACAGTACATAAGTCTTTTAAAAATTTTGCATATGAAGGTACTTGTTTAATAGCATCTAATAATGGAATATTTATCTTTACTTGTTTAAAAACTTCATAGATATCAGAATCATTTTTTTGTTTTTTATGATTTGTTAATGCATGAGGAAATGGTGGAGGTTTATTTGATTCATTTACTATTTCAGATGATTTATCATTCAACATATTATTTTTAGAATTTAAGGTATCATCATTCTCAAAAGTATCAGGATTATCATCCTTACTCTTTGATTTTAAATGATCCTTGTTTTCATTACTATATGGATCATTAACTATTTTACCACTTCTAAGGGTAATAACAGATTTTATTTGATCAATTTTTTCATTTTTTAATTCTTGATTTTGATTTTTAGGATTAGGTTGAGGTTGAGATGGAAATTTTCCTTTTTCATGAATATTAAGTGCAGATGCAAATTTTGCAAGAGTTTCTTTCAAATCAGTCATAGATTGACTGTTTTGAATATTGATAGATTCTTGCTTTTGGATAAATGCATGAATTACATCTTCAAAGTTTTTTCTTGGAGGTGTAACATAAGGAATATAACCTTGATGATTTTGGTTATTTTGAAAATATTGTTGTGAGGGTTGTGCATTATTATCATTCCTCCAACTAAAATTAGGATGATTTTTCCATCCAGGATTATATGATGTTGAAAAAGGATCTAGTATTGGTTTTTTATAATTGTTAACATAATTTGCTTGTTCATGGAGACATTCTTTAAATGAAGGTAATGTTGGACAATCTTTTGTAGCATGATCATGTGTATCACATATATGACAAACAATTTCTTGAATACTTTTTAATTGACCACTCTTTTTCATTTCTAATGACTCAATTTTTCTTGCTAAAGATGCAAGTTTAGCTTGAATATCTATATCATCTTTAAGATTATAGATACCACCCCCATTTGTTGAATTATTGATTTTAGTTGTTGGTGGTTCTATTGTGCCTATATTATCCCAATTTTGAGCATTTTCTGCTAATGAATCCAAATACTCCATAGCTTCATTTGGGTTTTTATCTTCAAAAGTTCCATTACACATGAATTCTATCATTTGCCTATCTTTAGGTATTAGACCTTCATAAAAGTGAGAAACTATTCTCCATGTTTCAAAACCATGATGTGGGCATGTATTAAGTAATTCTTTATATCTATCCCAACATTGATAAAATGTTTCTCCTTGTTTTTGAGAAAAAGTAGTAATTTGTCTTTTAAAAGAGTTTGTTCTATGGGAAGGAAAAAACTTTTTGAGAAATTGTTGTTGCATTTCTTCCCATGATCTTATTGAACTTGATCTCAAATTTTGTAGCCATGTTTTAGCTTTATCTTTTAAAGAAAAAGGGAAAAGCTTTAATCGAACTATATCCATGCTACAATTTTGATCATTATAAGTGTTACAAACTTCCTCAAATTCTCTTAGATGTAAATATGGATTTTCAGAATCTAAGCCATGAAAATTTGGTAAAAGTTGAATAATTTGAGGTTTAAAGTTGAAATTAGATGCATCAGGAGGAAAAACTAAACAAGATGGGGCACTAGTTCTAATAGGGTTCATATGGTGCCTAAGTGTTCTTAATTGATCATGTTCTTGATTATTATTATTATTATTGTTGTTATTGTTATCATTATCTTGATTATTTGAATTATCATCCATGTTTAAATTATTTTCAGAACTTTTTTTTCGACTCCAAATACTCATACAAAAAAACAACACAATACTTATAAATAAAACATAATTAACAAATATAAACTTAATTTATACCTCCCCGGCAACGGCGCCAAAAACTTGCTACTACTTAAATTATAATTCACCCAAGTGTAGGTTGTCTGCAAGTAATATATTTCGTAAGTACGATATCGATGCACAGAGAAGTTATTTTAAGTTTAAATTTATTAATTTATAGATTACCAAATGCAAGAACGAAGTTTACAAATTATAAATTTTGTCAAGGCTCGGGGATTTATTCTTGGTTTATGCAATATTGTTTAGCTAAAAGTAAAACAAAGGAAACTACCATAAATAATGGTTCCAAGAAAATTAAATATTTAAACACACACCTAATATAATATAGTTCCCACTATAGAAAATACCGAATTCACCGATATTTTATATATGGTACCTATGATTATATATATAACTATATAAATATATAACTGCATAAAATAAATGTTAAATTAAATCATTATATTTCATTTAGAACGACCGGCAGAGCCACGCTATTGCCTAAATGAAATATATGATTTAATAAGTTAGTTGCG
>NC_133317.1:9801421-9823649 GCF_012295235.1 Primulina huaijiensis | reverse complement strand
AAATATTTATTGTATCAAAATTAAACAACAAATCAAGATAACCACTTCAATGGTATCAAGCATTTGATGTAAATTGATAACAACAAATAATTCATTTTTATACCTACAATAAAAAGAATTGCAAAATTAAAAGAAATAAAGAAAGAATATACAAAATATAAACTATCTTACTTCACCGAGAATTCATCCTCTTCACCTTGACAGAATAGATTTAGCTTTCCATGAACTTACTTTTGATCAACACTAAAAACATCACTCATAATTTGGAAAATGAAAAATATATATTGGAACTTAGAACTTTTATACACACTCACACTATATTTTACAATGAGATAGAATTATTCTTAAGCTAGCACAAGGCCTCTATTTATAGGCCAAATGAGAGAAAGGGTCAAAAATTTTATTAGTGTAATGTAGTTGTAATAGTAGTCTTTGTCTCCTCCAACTTCAATTCCATGTCCTTTCTTTCAATACTTTGTGNAAGTAAATTTGTCCCCCTTTTGATATTTTCACAATTTGATCATCTTAACCAACTTTTTAGGCAATCATGTCTTCTGCAAAGTTGTAGATAATTTCTCAAGGATTTCAAACATGTTTGAATCACCTCCATTTGAATTTTCTACCTTGAGTTATCATTATTTTACTAACACATAGAAAACCTGAAAATAAAACATATTTAGTAAGACATTTAAATATAAACACACAATACTAAAATAACATAATTTTATAATTTTAATGAAACTTAAATTTTAAAATATAGGTTTTAACATATAATAAATTATTAATTTTAAGTTTCATCAGCCGGGACTGATGATTTCTCATTAGCAGCTCGTTGTTTTTTTCCGCCACAAGAAGACATGCGATAAGTTCAGAATATCTCACAAATCCACGCACTCTATATTGTTGCTGTAAAGTTATTTTTTATGCATGAAACGTGGAAAATATTTTTTCAAGCATTTTCGATTTCATAACTTCATGTCTACAAAATTTTAATTGCGATATTATTCGATACATTGCCGAATTGTAATTACTTACTTTCTTAAAATTTTGGAATCTCAACATATTACATTCATTACGGGCGGTGAGAAGTATAACTTCCCTTATATGTTCAAATCTTTGTTTTAATCCTTTCCACAGAGCCATGTTATCTTTTCCGATGAGATATTCACATTTTAAACCTTCATCAAGATGTCGGTGCAAAAATATTATAGCTTTTGTTTTTTTTTTTTGTGATGAAGAGATACCATTTTCTTTAATAGTCTCGCTTAGATCCAATGACTGAAGATGCATTTCTACATCGAAAGTCCATGGCATATAATTTTTTCCCGTAATGTCGAGTGCAAAAAATTCGAGCTTTGCCAAATTTGACATGGTGGTACTATAAAAGTGACAATGCATTTTATTAGTTAAGTTATAAATTTATTAAAATGACAATACAAAGTAACAGATAAATTATAAATACAAGCATGCTTAAAAATAAAGAAAAAACACGTGGCAGATATTCTCCGATAAATACGAGACTAATGAGTACAATAACCATAATAATTATACAAAATAACCTTGAAAGAGCCATCTTCTTCTTCTTCGAAAATTTTGATGAAGAAAATTTTTTAGGGAGGAAAAATAAGTCTGGAGTGATTGAATGTTTTTGTGAAGTCATATTTATAGGGTAAAAACTAGCCGTTTATGACCGTTACAAAATCTTAAAAAATAAATGTATGTATATGTAAATTTTATGGTAATAGTATGATGTGTATAATGTTAATCGTGTTTAAATAATTATGTATATCATATCACAATATTATAATGAGGTGTCAGGGACTCCTTTTATATAATACTGTGACATTATACAAATATATATATAATTATTATATAACACAATAAAAATATATAAACATTGAAATAATCACATCANATATATATACAATAAATAAACAGTAACACAATAAAATTATATAAGCAATGTAATAATATAATCACATCACGTTATTATAATGAGGTGTCATAGACTTCTTTTATATAATAACATGATATTATATATTAATATATACACAATAAAAATAAATAAACAGTAAATAAATATTCTTACTTTGGAATATGGCTACCATGCTCTTGTGTTTTGGAGCTTGGAAAAATATGGAGAACCGAACCTTCGAGTATTGTGCTGATTAAGTGTTAAAAGTAAAAATTTACGGTAAAAAGTAAAAATTTCAAACTCTCAAAATTTACCAAACTACACACTTTATAAAATTTTCTCTCTACTCAATTGTGATTTTCTTCACACATTGAGAGACCTATTTATAGAATTTTTTTGGAAATAATCCAAAAATAAATACATCATTACATACATCATCACTCAATAATTTTAAATATTTACAACTCTTATTTTCAACATTCAACTTTCTTATTTTCAACACTCAAATATTACAACTCATATTTTTCAACAATATTTATGTTATTATCAAATTTTAATTATTTTCTATAATATCAATCGATTTTTTAGTTGTTTTAGGAAATTAAAATTAATGAAAATTTAATAATTAATATAATATTTTAATTTTATTTATAATTTTTTTAATTCTTGAAATTTTATTTATTTATTCAATCATTTTTAAGGATATATTACTAATTAATATATGATGAGAGCATTTTAGTAATCACAATATAATTAACAAAAATAATCAAACAAGTTAAAATAATATCAAACATCATATAATTTATCATAATGCATTATTTATCCTTATTTTTTATTTTATAATCACTCTTATTATATATCATTTACTTGTCTTATTACACTAACCAAACGATACCTTAGTACCTTGGCATCCAGCTCCTTGTCGCACCTTCAGCCCGACCCCGCCATCCTTGTACGGACCCATGTTGAGTTCGGGCACGTGATAGACCCTTTTGGGGAGTGGGTAGCAATTGGCATATGAAACCTAATTTGTTAAAATAAATATATAAAATTGTTTTTCGATCAAAATTTATCACATGCTTCCTTTAACAATTATTATTGCATGCGGCACCAATTCTGATATGGATCTTTTTACTTTTGATGTATCGTTTGACTCGAATAATATGATGATAAATAATTTATAATATAGGATGACATCATTTGATTTATGAGATGAGATAAGAAATTGAAAGATAATAGACATAACTATTTTTAATTCCGATTATTTTAAAATTGGCAAAAACTTGTGTGAGACGGTGTCACGGGTCGTATTTTGTGAGACGGATATCTTATTTGGGTCATCCATGAAAAAGTATTATTTTTTATGCTAAGAGTATTACTTTTTATTGTGAATATGGGTAGAGTTGACTCGTCTCACAGATAAAAATTCGTGAGACTGTCTCACAAGAGACTTACTATTTAAAATTTGAGTCAAACACGAGATGATGTAAAGATATTAAATCTTATCATTCGAACTAAACGGACGATAATATGACTTTTTAAATTCTTAAATCGGCGGTTCATGAGCTTACACTAACAGAAATTTGACCAAAGCCACGAATTGTGCCAATTTGTTAACGAAATTGCCGGAAGCAAAATGGTGCCCCCGCATCCACTTACCAGCCATTTCAATTCATTACTGAATTCATTAATGCTAAAATTACGGGTTGATCGATTAGGGTTTTCGGTTAGTCAGATCATATAGTGGGTATTATTCTCACAGCAAATCCAATTATCCTTATTGATCCGAACATATGAGGTTCATCTTTGATCCAAATAGGAAAAAAATGAACAATTAATGGTGGCTATTGAATTAAATCGTTCTCAAGGTTTGACAAAAGTTTTGTATATTAATTAATTATTAAATCAATTTTAGGAGGGTGTATTCATTCTATACTTTCAAAGAGTGTATTCATTTTATACTTTCAAAGACTTTTAATGACTTTTTTAAATGATGGACTTTTGTGGAGTTGATGGATTTTTATTGACTTTTATGGAATCTCATAGAATTGTAAAACAAATTTCATAGACTCTTATAGACTTTTTTTCAAGATTTTTGTAGACTTTTGTAAACTTTTTCATAGAATTATGTGAATTTTGTAGTTTATAATTGTGATTTATTTTTTATTAATTTTTTTAAAATAATTATTGGACATAGATAACCTCTTCAGTTTTAAATTATTTTTTTTATTTATGAATGTAAATGAATTTTACTTACTTAAAAGTTAAATTAATTTAATTTGCGAAAAACGACAAATGAACTATCCAATTTATTGAAATCAAAATTTCAATTCTTTATGTCAATTCAACATATTAATGAACAATATTTTTATAAGTTCATAATAAAATTTTATTAAAAGAACACTCAAAATAATGAGTAGCCTTTTATAAAAAAAAAAACTAATCATTACTGACAATTTGATCAACATTGTTCTACATTCCATTGGCTATGGTATCCCTCCATGCATTAGCATTTGCTCGTCGTTGTTTTTGAGTATTAAATAACTGATCAAAGTCGTCACCTTCATAAACTTGTGCTGATGAAGACAATTGAGCTTCATTATATAGTTCAATTTGAAATTCATCAAATTGACACTTCTTTCAAAAAAAATTGTGTAATATAGCACATGCCAATACAAGTCCTGTTAGGGGTAGGAAAAAATACCGAATTTTCGGTATACCGAGATTACCGTAACAAAAAATATTGAATTTACCGAATTTTAAGTATACCGAAGATTTCGGTATGGTACGGTACGGTAACAATACCGAATTTTTCGGTACGGTAACGATATCCAATTTGAAAATTTTGGTATATACCGAAATAACGGAAAAATATACAAAAATTTTAAAATATATAATATTTTAAAACAATAAATTATAATTTTTTTTAAAATGTAAGGTTTTTTTGGTTCGGTATACCGAAAATTTTGGTTAGTATCTGTATGAATTTGCTTATACAATAATTTAAGATATAGATTAACTAAAATTAAAGAAAATAATTAAAAATAAAATGTTATATAATAATTAATAAAAAATTAAATTTTAATTATGTTTTTAAAAGTACAAATAAAAAGAAAAATAAATAGATGAGAAAAGAATAAAAGTTTGTATTGAGTATGTGAATTTAGGAGATTTCTCAATTAAATGTGCATACAAATCTTTAGGTTGAATCAAAGACTTTTGTTGACATTTTATTGTTGTACCTTATGTTATAATTCTTGTACTTAATAGAATTCCATAGAGTCATTAAAAATCTATTGACATTTTGAATACCTATAGACTTTTGTAGAGTTTTTAAAAGTCAAGTTTGAATGCCACATGACTTTTTAAAATTATACAAAAGTTTACATTGAATACCACTAAACTTTTATGGAGTATATAAAAGCCTAGTTTGAATACCTCTAGACTTTTAAACTCCATAAAAGTCATTAAAAGTCTATAACCAATACACCCAAGTTATAAATTAAACAATCAATCTCAATTGACATCAGCGACGGTTTTTTAAGATAATATGTCGCTAATTATATACATTATTTTTTAAATGTAGTTTTATAATTTAATAAAAAAATATTTAGTTTTATAATTATTTGTACATATTTTTTAATAATCTCCTCAACTCATCTAAATTAATATCTTGAAATTTGTAAATAATTTATAAAATGATTAAACCTTGCGATAAAATAAGCGCGAACAACAAAATTAAATAATGTCATTAAACTGAAAAAACAAATCATTCATAAGTCACAATGAATAAATTCGTAGAATTAATAAAAAAACTAAGGAGACTGAGTTTCATCATCATCGTATGCATTGGCGTTATCTCCATCACCGTCGTCGTGATCAAAGTCTTGTCATGGTGGAATGTACTCAGGCGAGTACTTCAGGACCTTGCCCGAATGTTGACGATGTGATGATCCAGCAACGTATGCATCATCAAATTGTGTTGACCCTGCTAAAGCGCGTCCTCTGATAGATGAGCCTCGACCATACAAAAATCGTCGGGATGTATGTGGCTGTGGCTGCAGTAATCCAGCGACGAGTTGATGGACCTGGTCCTCAAGAATCGTCATCCTATCCTTCAACGCAGCATTGTCATGCTGGGTCGCCTCCAAAGTAGTCTGCGTCGCCTTCAAGTTAGATTGTGTCGCCTGCAGGTCGATACGGAGATGCTCATTAACACTTTTTTGTGCCTCCCACTCTGCTCCCATCTTCTCTGTATCCTGTGATACTCTGCTGGAACTGCTCGAACCACTACGTGGATGTCGAGCCATCTCATCCGGATAGATCGTGGAGTCCATGGAACCACAGCCATACATTCATCCCTTTTTCGGTCCACCGAAGACCATGCTGAACATGCTGTTCACCTCTCCCGAAGTAGGATGACTATGAATCGTCCCATCGTCAAGAGGTGTCAAATACTCGTTCATGTAATCTTGCATGGCTTGTTGTTTAAAAAAAAAAAGATGTTATATAGAAATAATATTTCCTAACACATTTTTAAATGATATAATTATAATTAAACATAATATTTACATCAACAAGTCGTGAACGCTCGTCGACAAACGATCTGTCGTGGTGTCGATGTGTATGAACAAATAACTCCCACGACGTTGGATCTCTACAATGTTGTTCTCGCTGCATTATTAATTCGATTGTATGTAATCAGAGACGATAAAATCACATATTTTAATAATAACCACAATGTTTAATAATGAAATATTAACATACATACCAATTTCTGGCAATGTCCGCTGTAAGTTTTCGAGCCAGAAATGTGCTTTATAGTCCCAGGTCCTGCTGGCTCGCTATTCCTGTTATCCTTGTTTTTGGTTGCCCTAGCCATCCACCTCTCGTCACTCCATGCCAACATCCATGAAGCCCAGCGTTTGTCGCTGACTGTTTGTGGATGACGACCAACACTCCTCCACGAGTGAATAGTGCGACGATACTGTGCAGCTACGTTCTTGTACCATAGATGTCTGATGGTATCATCGAGATGATCTGGCCATCTATATTTTTTCTGTCAATAAAATGCAAGACAACAATAATGAGATTTATGGTTCATATGACTTAAAATTAATTTTAAAACCATAAATCAAAATGTGAAGCAATTACAATAAAAATCTATATAACAAAACTTACAATGAACTCCTTCCAATACCGTTGCCGCTGGTCTTCAGTAACATACTTCCATGAATAGCCTTCGTCGCATTTCTGTAACGAAAACTGAGAAGTATTGAAAACCGATCTAATCGGCGATGGTTTTATGAACCGTCGCTAATTACCGATGGTTTTAAAACCATCGCTGATCTAATCGGCAATAGTTCATAGAACCATCGCTAATTAGCGACGGTTCACTATTAGCGACGGTTTTTTACTCCGTCACTAAAATTGAAAACCTTCGCAAATTTTTAAATGGAGACGTTTTGATTAGAACTGTCCCAAAATTTTGCTAAATAACCGTCATTAACACCTTTGTTTTTTGTAGTGAAATGAGGTTGATGGAGAAATTTTGTTAAAATGTCTGCTAGTTGCTCGTGCGAAGGTACATAGAGGAGATCAATTATTTCCTTCTCTATCTTCTCACTTATGAAATGTATGTCGATTTTCACATGCTTGATTCAGTAATGGTGTATAGGATTCTTAGCAACCTTTAAGGTCGCTGCTTGTCGCACATCATTTTAATTGGATGACTCTTCAATTCATCGAGCATCATCTTAAGTGAGAAGATTCATGTATACTTCTTCCTCTATCTCCCCATTGAGAAACACTTTTTAATATCCAGTTAGAGTAGTGGCCAATCAAGATTGGCGACAATTGATGGGAGTACCCTGACAATATTGAGCCTTGACACATGAGGTATCTTGGTAATCAATTTCATACGATCGAGTGTAATTTCTTGCAACAAGGTGTGCTTTTTATCATTCAATGCTCTCATCAGCCTTATATTTTAATGTGAAGATCCATTTGCGCCCAAATGTTTGTTTTTCCGGGGAAATTGTGTAATTTTCCAGGTCTTGTTTTTTTTCCCTAGTGCATTGATCTCATAAAAGGCCGCAGCCTTCCATTTCGGATCCTAAAGGCATCCTCACTAGTACCTGGTACATGTACCGTCTAAGGCTCGTCATTCCAACTAAGGATCTGAAGCTTTCTCCGAGTTGCTCTCAAGGGTCCCCAAGCTGGTAATTCTATTTAACTACAGGTCGAACCCGCATTTTCGTTTGTCATCCGGCACAGGAACAATGCCCACACCCTCTGAACACTCTAATACATTAGTGAATAAGAGGCTCTCTTCAAATGGAGTGAAGCTAGCACGTGATACACAACATACATAGGGACGAGATCAATAGCTAATCAGCGAATTAAATAAAAATATATTCTTATTTAATAAAGAAAATTGTGACGGCGTAAAATATGATATGGGAGTGATGACTTAAGTTTATTAAAAGTATGAAATGCGGAAAATTTTCTTTTTTGAAAAAATTTCAGCTCATCACATAAGTTAAGATGTGTGTACGCCTTTGTGCATTTTCTTTCTTTTTAAAAAAATTTCAGCCCTACGCTATGCGCAACGTCTGGGCATTTCACTGGGTGGTTCTTTTCTTTCAAAAATTTCAGCTCTGCACTAAGCACAAGATGTAGGCACGCTGCCTTATACTTTATTTAAACTTTTCTATGATCAGACACATTGTCCTATATATAAAAAGAACCAACTATTAACTATGTCATGCAATTGTCGTGAACAACGTAAGAATAAAATAAAACATCAAAACGACAACGACAGTCTTTAAAGTAATGGTCCAATCTTAAAATTTCATCGATTAGATTAAATAAATATGAAACTAATTAAAGTTCTTGCAAAAATCGTCAAGGTTCGGATAAGTGCTCAAAATACGCCCCAACCCGTCATTCCTCGCTAGCTAACACCACCTCAGTCTTCCTCATTTACATCGATGAAATCTAGTGAAATTAAAGGCCTAGTAAGTAGTTCCAGAGGTAACAAATAATACTAAATACAGGCAACATGCAATAAAGATAGACTTGAAACCTAATCATATAAAAATACTTATCTTAACACCTCAATTCATTTCATATAACATAACACATAAACAATTAACATTTTCCTCAAACTTCAATTTCTTTTGCAAATCATGGCTCATAACTTTTCTGTTAAGATCATAAATTTTTTGGCTTAACTCTTCTGAATGGATCATCATATTTTCTTGCTTAACTCTCAAAATGGATCTCAAATTTTTGGCTTAAATCCCCAGAATAGATCTGATTTCTAGCTTAACTCCCCAGAATGGATCCTCATATTTGACGAGGTACCTCGACCCAAAGCCAACATCCATACACCCGTAAAAAATATCAATTAATACATCGCCACAAATAATTAAAATTCCTTAAAAAATTCCATTTACCCTTTGCATACTTGACTAACTGGAAACTTTAATTCACACAACACATATTATTGGGTGTAATAATTATCCCCGCTCATAGAACAATCAAAATGTGATGCTTGTTATGTTGTAGAATTTAAAAGATTTGAGTTGCATCATTACCACCAGCTATAATTTTTGGTAAAGCGGCAAACGCTCGGTCCTATAATTGATATCAGAGCCAAGATCATGGGTTCGATTCCATTGATTGGAAAGAGTGCAATTATTGGTATGGAGATTATTGTGTGCAATAATAATTGTCAATGCTGGTAGAGAAATCGAAACATGGTATTTGTGTTGCTGTACAATTTAAAAGATTTGAGTTGCACCATTACCACTAACTATAGCTTTTAGTAAAGCTATAAACGCTCGGTCCTACACCCTCTTGATCAGGCCACTCGTCCTTATAGTTTGTATGCACAAGCCATATACACACACACGCCACACATATATAAGTATATATAAATATACTGAAAATTTCATTTTAAACCAAAAATCTTCACACATACGCATAAAAATATTATTTATGCACACACGCAACACACAAACTCCATCTTTACAAGTTCCATAAGAAAATTATTTATACACTCTTAAAATGTGAAATTACAATATGTTCAATCCGCAATAATCTCAATCACATAGATAGTCATGCAAAATTACTAACTTTCTTCTAAGTACTTTCAATCTTAGTATAATACTTAATCACTACTAAAGCTTATAAAACCCATGTAAATTTCACTATATTGTTACCTTGCCACGACAAGTTAAGTTGTCGAACTGGTTCACTCATATGAAAAAGGCGTTTTCTGAATTATATGAAGCTAGTAAACAAACAACAAATCCATGAGTATTTGAATCAGCGTATCCAGGAAAATGTAGAATATTTGATGGAAAGACGGGGAATCTTTTTGAACAAACCGTTATAAAAGGAAAGCCTAATATCTTGAAATTAATTCATCAAGTTGATGATAAAATCCATGGACGTTCCAGTGGACATTTTGCGCTTGTTACACAACAACCCCTTAGGGGAAGGGCAAAACAGGGGGGACAACGAGTAGGTGAAATGGAGGTTTGGGCTCTAGAAGAATTTTGTGTTGTTCATATTTTAAAAGAGATTCGCACTTATAAATCTGATCATATTAGAGCGCATCAAGAAGTAATTGGTACTACGATCATTGAAGGAACACTAACACTTTATCTTATTCTAAAATATCATCTATTCCTTGTAACTTTACTTACTAAAAAGAAATATCACCATTAATGTTTTGTAAAATTTCAGTATAGAACTGAATACATACATGAAACCTTGAAACCCAATCTAATGCTCAATGACATTACATTAGCTATAAAATTGAAATCCCAACACAGTAGTGATGAAAAACTTTAATTCATCTTTATATAAAATTACTAATCCCATATATTCATTATTAAGCTAGATCTTATATTCGGTTCTCTATTGACATATCAAGAATTGATTACATAAATTTATCCAAATTTCATATGTCAGTCATCCCAAAATAATTTATTATTCCACAGATAAATTTTCATCTTAAGTTGCAAGTTTATGTTAACTCATCCCTTATAAGTACACTCTAGATTATAAAACGCTTTCAACTCTTAGTTCTAGAGTGACACCAATCTAGGAAACTCGAGAAGAAAATCAAAGATTAATCCCATAATTGCTGAAATACAAACTAACTTATAAAATTTTTATTTAGAATCGTAAAAAAAATTTAATCGACATTCAACAGTCAAAAAAAGTTTCATCTAACTATGTCTCCCTTATAATCCTATAAACTAAAAGTTTCTCAATTATCTCAATCATAAATCTGTTATATTGACCGAAGACCTAAATTGATGATTTAATATTACTTAAATAGCCGAGAAGATTAACTGAAGCAGAGGTGCCAAGTTACGAAGTTGCCCAAGTTATCAAGCAATACAGTCAAGAACTCTGCGCATATTCTTTCAAGTTTAAAAGCTCTCAAAAGCTCACGCTTAGCATACACATTCATAGCTTTCAAGCTATACTTTGACTTTAAAGCACAAACACTCATTGTTGTATTATTCGATCTTGTAGAAATCAGTTGTGCTAAGAAATTACACATCAGTTGAGTACTGATAAATTGTAATTACTTTCAATTTCTCAGTTCGTCTGAATATAAGCATATAATCTTTGGTCCCTTGAAGGTACCTCATCACTTTCTTTGCAGCTTTCCAATGGTCTAAACATGGATTATTCTGATATCTTCCCAACATCCAAACAACAAATGCAATGTCAGGTTTAGTGCAAACTTGAGCATACATCAAGCTTGCGACAACAGAAGCATAAGGAATGTTTTTCATTTGTTCCCGCTCTAGATAATTCTTTGGGTATTGGCTTAAATTGAACTTATCTCCTTTCACAATGGGAGCTATACTTGGTGAACAATATTTCATCTGATATCTCTCTAAAACTTTTTTGATATATGTTTCTTGAGACAGACCTATAATATCTCTAATTCGATCTCTATGTATCTTAATACCAATGACATAAGATGCATCGCCCATACCTTTTATATCAAAGTTTTTACAAAGAAATTGTTTCACCTCATATAACAAACACTTGTCATTGGTTGCAAATAATATATCATTCACATATAGAATAAGGAAACAAATCTTACTCCTACAGACCTTCTGGTAAATACATTGATCCATTATATTCTCTACTAATCCCAATGAAGAGATAACATCATGAAATTTTAAATACCATTTACGGGAAGCTTGTTTCAATCTATATATAGATTTATTAATCTTACATATTAAGTACTCACCATTACTAGAGAAAATCCTTCAGGTTGTTTCATATAAACATCTTCTTCTCATTCTCCGTTGAGAAAAACTGTTTTTACATTCATTTGTTGTAAATCTAAGTCAAAATGCTAGAATGATATGGAGAGAATCTTTCTTAGATACAAGAGAAAAAGTCTCCTTGTAGTCGATTTCTTCCTGCTGAGTAAATCCTTTAGCTACGAGTCTTGATTTATATCTTTCAATGTTGCTTAATGAATCTTTCTTTGTTTCGAAGACCTATTTACATCCAATGGCTTTTACACCATCAAGAGACTGAACAAGATCCCAGACTCCATTAAATGCCATAGAGTTCATCTCTTCTTTCATAGCATTAAACCATAATTTTGACTCATTACAACTCATGGCTTGTAAAAACGTTTCAGAATCATTTTCGACACTAATGTTAAAATCCGATTATTGTAAATACACAACATAATCACTAGATATAGCTGATATTCTTATTCTAGTAGATGTCCTCAGGTTGTTTGGTTGATCAAAAATTTCTTGTTGTTATTCATTAACAACTTGATCTACTGGATTTTCATAAGCGATTTGTGGAACTTCAGTAACCGGTTGCCTAACACCCGTTTGGTCTTGAAGGGTGTGAAGGGTGTGAATAACGATCAATCTATCATATGAATAAGAGGGTTGTGAATTAATGTGATCTTTCTCAAGAACTATGTCATTTGAATGATCATTCCCACTAATCAAATCATTCTCAAGAAATTTTGCGTTTCTTGATTCCACAATTCTCGTGTTGTGAGATGGACAATAGAATCTGTAACTTTTGGATTTTTCTGCATACCCAATGAAATATCCACTTATAGATCTTGGGTCCAGTTTCTTTTCATGTGGGTTGTAAACTCTTATTTCTGAAGGACAACCCCAAATGCGTATATGTTGCAAACTAGGTTTCCAACCTTTAAATAATTCAAATGGTGTCTTTGGGACAGTCTTAGTTGGAACTCGGTTTAATTTATACATAGCTGTCTTAAGAGCTTCAGTCCACAAGGATTTAGGAATTTTGGATCTATTAGACATGCTCCTCACCATGTTCAATAATGTTCAGTTTCTCCTCTCTGGTACGCCATTTTGGTCTGGAGAACCAGGCATAGTATATTGGGCAACAATCCCATGTTTCTGGAGAAACTTCGCAAACGGACCAGGTGCATGTCCATTATCAGTGTATCTACTGTAATATTCTCCACCTCTATCAGTTCTCACGATCTTAATCTATTTTCCACATTGCTTCTCCACTTCAGCCTTAAAAACCTTAAAGGCTTCAAATGCTTCGTTTTTGTTATGAAGCATGTAGATATACATGTATCGTGAGTAATCATAAATGAAAGAGATGAAGTATTTCGGACTTTGCATGTCCATATTTGAACAACAAATATCTGAATGTATGATTTCTAATATTTCTGTACTCTTTTTGTCACCCTTTTTAGACTTATTGGTCTGCTTTCCCTTTATACAGTCCACACAAGTTTCAAAATCAGTAAAATCTAAAGTACTAAGTACTCCATCATTCACTAATCTTGTAATCCTCTCTATGAAGATGTGTCCAAATCTACTGTGCCACAATATAGAGGAATTTTCATTTATAACACATCTTTTAATACATCTCTGAACATGCATAGTGGTGTTATTATTTTGTAAAGAAAAAGTCCATCAATCATTGTACCATTTCCAAAAATATTTGATTTATAAAATAAATTTATTGATTTATCCAAAAATTGAAATGAATAAATAAGGGGTACAAGATTTGAAATCAAAATTAAATTTCTAGAAAAATTAGTAACATAAAATGTCTTTTTCAATTTTAAAATAAAAACTACTATCCAATATAAGGCAACGAGTCTCAATAGCCTACACATGCGAAGACATTTTGTTTCCTAAATAGATGTTCCGCTCATTTCATTGAGGTTTCCTTAGGCTTTGCATACCCTGTAAGGTATTTGCAACATAGATTGTAGAACCAGAATTAATCCACTATGTATTATAAATCATATCAACCATATTAGATTCATAACAGACAAATGAAATATGAATACCTTTCTTTTCAAGTCAATCTTTAAATTTATTACAATCTTTCTTCATGTGTCCCGTATTTTTATGGAAGAAACACTTGGATTCTTTTTTGATGTCAGGTTGGGGTTGAATTATTCTTTTCTTTTTTCCCTTGACTTTGACTTGCTTCTTATACTTTCCTTGTGTAGTCATAAAAACATTATCACTCGTTTCCATTAACAACCTTCTTTTCTCTTGAACACACATGATCATTAATTCATTTATTGACCACTTATATTTATGTGTGTTGTATGAAATTTTGAAGAGTCCATATTGTTGTGGAAGAGTGCATAAAATAAAGTGCACAAGAAAAGTTTCATACATTTCTTCTTCAAGTGTCTTGAGTCAAGCCGCTATATCCCGTATTTTCATGATGAGCTCTCGCACACCTCTCACACTGGTGAGCCTTAATGAAGAGAATTCCATAATTAGAGTGTTGGCAAGTGTCTTATCTGAAAATTGAAACGGTTCATCAATAGCTTTCAGTAATTCTTTGACATTATTATACTGATCGACAGAACTACGCATACCAGCAGAGATTTTGGTATTTATGAACAATACGCAGAGTCGACTAGATCGCTCCCATTTTTCATAAAGATCGACATCATTCGAAATGTTGTTTTCAGTAATAGTAGATAGTTCATCCTTCCGTATAGCATAATCAATATCCATTTAGCCTAATTGAAAAAGAATTCTTTCTTTTCATATTTTATAATTATCGTCATTCAGTTCGAGAATGTCACATTTCATATCAGAAAAACTCGCAGTTCGCATAACTATATAAGAATATAATATGCTTATTATATTTTAAAATTTTGAGGTAATATCATGTTTTACCGATGTAAATCATTAAAAATCTAGTGACATAAAATTTGTCTGTGGGCTAAAATTTTAATTCAATAAGATTTTTCTGGAACTTTATGATAAAACTATCAAAATATATTTTTCCTTAACTTATGTGAGTAAATTAAGAAAAAAATAATTTTGATATTTTAACCTAATTAGTTATATAAATATAACAAAAATCCACGTGTGGTAAAATTTATTATGTTTATATAATTAATTTCAGTTGATGTCCATTATGTATTCCAAATCCACTTAATGCATAATTTTTCATAATTAAAGATGTTGTGGCTATTCCTCAATTATTTAAAATTATACGATTCGCTGAACAAAATTTTGGCTTTACTTAATTCTTTATATAACAATTAATTAGTAACGTAATCAACACTTTCCAAGAGTGCTCCCAGGAAAGATAGGTAGGGCTAAGGCCTTTTAAATACCTAACTCCTAGACAGAGCAACGTTCATCGGGGAGACAAATGGCTAGTCAAGACGGTTTAAACTGATCTATGAAAAACTTCCCCAGATTATGTTTTCTCATGTAATCTTATAATTATTTTTCAATTTAATTATTCACATTTATGTGAATCTTTATAAGCCAAAATTTTTCGTGCAATATTTTTATATTCACATTTTTAATTAATTTGTTCATATAAAATTATATAAACATAATAATAATTTAATATGAACAATTTGTGAATTATAATGATTTGAAATCTCATACTATTGCAGGAAACCATAATTAATATTTATAATTTTAATTTAAGTGCATTAATATTATTCCACTCAATATTGTATGTATATACATAAACAACAAATTATACATACATATAACAGANATAACAATAATAATAATAATAATAATTGTATGGGTCTCTTTTTCACTCAATGCACTACACACCATATAATTTATCTTCTGAATTCGATTGCAATTTCACATTTGCTCCAATTAATTGACCGACAAACAATTCAATGTCATTAAATGACTTTTATCATCATACATGTTATATTGAATTCGTATTGCATTATTTGATATCAAAATCTCTATCTTCAACACAGAACATGCACCATCAAATTTCAAAAACTCGTTTTACACCAAAATTTTCATATCATAAGTTCATAAACAAATAATCATCTTCAAGACTTTAATGAAGAACTTTAAGGTGCAACCGAGAACAATATTATCAGGTAAGTTTCTTAATATTATTACGTCGGAATTTCAAATTTCAAATTTCAAGTTTCTTACACAAATTTTAATAAATAAATTTTTCCAAAAGTTCATGAAATCCGATTTTCAGAAAATGAAAACAAATATTTTCATAAGGCAGAGGTATCACTGCTCTGATACCAAATGTCAGGATTTTTCTCAGAAATTATGTTTCAACACATTTATAAACATGATACATAATAGGCGGAAGCGAATCGAGTGTTACCTCCGGTCATTGAATAATTTGAAAGTTTTTTGTTTTCCTCCGATTGAAGCCTTCTAAACACTCCAATATCTATGTAGATGGTGTATTTTGTTCTTATAAGGTGTGTGCTTAGGGACATCAATCAATGCTATTTATAAGCATTTCTCATATCATCGATGAGTGATTGCGGGAGCCTTTTTGTCAAAAGAAGAGGCGCATGTGCGTCTCAATTTTCTAAAGTTGAGACTGCTTGTACCGTTTGTCAAAAGATGTAAGTTATGACCGTCGTCATTTCTTACACGTATTTCCTTCTTTTGATAGATATAAGGCATTTTTCTTACAAACGCTAGCCAACTTAATGAACCACAACTTAAGATTTCCTCATAATCATATAAACTGACATCCACAAAAATTTTAGAAACTTCTATATTCCTAATTTGCGTCATGATTTTCATAACATGAAATCTAACAGTTTTATGCCTAATAAATCCACCACGTGACCGACACACATGAAAGTTTAAATCATTTCATATAACATAACTTAGCTATCAAAAACCTGAAAAATATCAATAAAACATTTAACATTTTAACATAAAATTCTTAAAAATAAACGTACAAAATGAGTGACAAAGTTGTGCAATTTACTGAGGATTAATGGAGGTCAGCACTTATCTTTCAAGAGTATTCTCTGATACCATGTTGTGATACCCTAAAACTTGATTCAAGAATGACGACTTAAGTTTCACTAAAAGTATGAAATGCAAAAATATTTTGTTTTCAAAAATTCTAGCTCATCACATAAGTTAAGGCGTGGACACGGCTATATATGTGCATTTCCTTTCATTTTTAAAAAATTCCAGCTCTGAATAAAAAATCTGAGCATGCTTTTGGGTGGCACTTTTCTTTAAAAAGTTTCAGCCTTGCACTAAGCACAAGGCGTAGGCATGATGCTGCTTTGTACTTTCTTTAAGCTTCTATATGATCAGACACAGACAATCTTTAAGGTAATGGCTCAACCTTAAAATTTCACCAACTATACTAAATAAATATGACTAAAAGTTCTTGTGGAGATCGTCAAGGCTCATATAACTGCTCATCCTCAGCCCCAGTCCATGATTCTTCGCTAGCTAACACCTCTTTAGTCTTCCTCACCTGCAACGATGAAATATAGTGAACCTAAAAACCCTGCAGGTAGTTCTTGAGGTAATAAATAATACTAAATAAAGACAACATGCATTAAACATAGACTTCAAACTTCATCATATAAAAATATTTTTCTCAACATTTAAACTCATATAATATAACACAACACATAAGCAATAAACATTTTCATCAAAATTTCAAGTTCTTTTGAAAAACGTGGCTCATAAATTTTCTGTCAAGGTCATAAATCTTCTGGTACTTATGGTTTAACTCCTCGGAATGGATCCTCATACTTTTTCGTCAATGTCATAAATCTTCTGACTTAACTCCCTGAATGGATCATCATATTTTGTGGCTTAATTCCTCAGAATGGATCTCAAACTTCTAACTTAACTTTCTATAATAGATCTGATTTATGGCTTAAATTCTTAGAATAGATCTTAAAATTGTTGGTTTAATTCCCCAGAATGGATCACCATATTTGGCAGAACACCTCGACCCAAAAGCCGACATCCACAAGCTAGCAGGGCAACTCGACCCAAAAGCCAACATCTGCACGCGCGGAAAAATTTTGATTCAATACTTGGCTTCGAATTGTTGGTCCCACGTGCGGTAATTTGAGATAATAAAACCCGAAAATAAAGAATAAACTGGACATCGAGATTTACGTGGAAAACCCCTAAAAATTATTAGGGTAAAAACCACGGGCAAGATGAAAAGAATTTCCACTATAATATTTTGTGGTGTACAACTCACTCACTGTGTTTCCAAAGAGAACACACACTCTCTTAATACAGGAGAACAAACACCTCACAAATATTATAGAATGTTATAAGATGAGAGAAAACTCGAAGAAGGGATGATTTGAAATGAAAAGGGGAGCTCTATTTATAGAGCCCTTGGACCGTGTGAACAAGGAAATTGCCTCGCAATTTCATCACGCAATTCCACGAAATTTCCTAAGCATTTCCCACGTTTTTATTCAGTCAAATTTGACAACTGAGTTGTCAAATTTGATACACCTACTAGTTGGCCCATTTTGCCGACATTTCTCCCACTTGGAGATTTGATTGAGAATCAAACACATCTCCACACATCCTTTCAATCTTGCCATTCCCTGCTGCTTACGTTTCTGCTAGACCACTTGAGGATCTACACCACTCAAATTTATCAGTGTTCACTGGCTTGGTCATAAAATCAGCTATGTTTTCTTTCGTATGGATCTTCTGCATATCCACGCTTCCTTCTTCTACTACTTCCCGCACAAAGTGAAATTGTACTCCAATGTGTTTTGTCCTGGAATGAAAGGCTGGATTTCTTGCGATGTGCAAGGCACTCTGACTGTCACAAAACAAAGAAACATTTTCTTGTTCGTGCTCGATCTCCTCCAATAACCTTTTAATCTATATTGCCTCCTTGCAAGCTTGAGTAGCTGCCATATATTCTGCCTCCGTTGTAGATAACGCCACAACTGTCTGCAGTTTTGAAACCCAGCTTACTGCTCCCCCTGCAAGTGTAAACACATAACCAGTAATAGATTTTCTCTTATCAGGATCACCTACATAATCTAAATCAACATAGCCCCTGAGTGTAAAATCCGATCCTCCATAACATAATGCTCTCGTCTAGGATTCGCCATATACCGACTAACTGCTCCCACTGCTTGAGCAATATCCGGTCTTGTACAGATCATAGCGAACATCAAACTTCCCACTGCTGATGCATATGGTACTCGAGACATCTCTATCCTCTCTGCTTCACTGCTAGGACACAGCTCGGAGGATAACTTGAAGTTAACAGGAAGAGGGGTCGAAATTGGCTTACTATCTTGCATGTTGAAGCGTTGCAAGACTTTCTTCAAATAATTTTTCTGGGAAAGCCAAATCTTTTTGTTACTTCTGTCTCGGTGAACTTGCATCCCTAGAATCTTGTTTGCTGGTCCCAAGTCCTTCATATCAAATTACCTAGCCAACTGTGCCTTCAATCCTTGGACATGATCTTTGTTGGGGCCTGCTACCAACATGTCGTCCACATACAACAGCAAAATGATATAATCATCACCAGACCTCTTGAAATACGTACAAGGGTCTGTACTCAGTCTGTTGTATCCGAGGCTCATGATATAGGAATCAAATCTCTTGTACCAACATCTCGGCGCCTGTTTGAGACCGTACAGAGATTTGTTCAACCTACAAACTAAGTTCTCTTTGCCTTTTTCCGCAAAACCTTTTGGCTGGAGCATATAGATTTCTTCTTCAAGATCTCCATGAAGAAACGCCGTTTTCACATCTAGCTGTTCTAGATGTAGGGCAAACACCGCACACAATGCCAGCACCACTCTGACTGTTGTAAGCCGAACCACAGGAGAAAATATCTAATTGAAGTCAATGCCTTCTTTCTGAGCATATCCTTTTACCACCAATCTAGCACGATACCGCTCCTCTTTGTTATTGCCATCACGCTTGATCTTATAGACCCATCTGTTTCCAATGGCTTTCCTTCCTCGTGGTAGTGTAACAAGATCCCAAGTTTTATTTCTATCTAATGCCTCCAACTCTTCTTGCATTGCTATCATCAACAAAGATACATCCGAGCTTTGAGTAGCTTCGTGGAAACTCGATGGCTCACCATCCTCTGATAATAGACAATATGCAATATTGCTTTCAGTGACATAATCTGAAAGCCAACTTGGTGGTCTTCTGTCTCGAGTTGACTGCCTCACATTGGAAACTCCAGACTCAACATGTTCTTGTTCTTCGTGCTCTGGTACTGCTTCACAAGAAACTTGACCTTCGTCTATCTTATTTTCCACCTGAAAAATAGTAGTTTCTGAATTCGGTGTGCCTTTGTCTCCCTTTACTTTATCTTCCTCGAAGATAACATCCCTGCTGATGACAAGCTTGTGAACAGTAGGATCCCACAAGCGAAGCCCCTTTACTCCATCAGCATATCCTAAGAAGATATATTTTCTGGATTTTGAATCCAACTTCGCTCTTTCTTACTCATTGTACAGAACGTACACAGGACTTCCAAATGTATACAAATGAGAATAATCTGTCGGCTTCCCGGTCCACATCTCCATCGGAGTCTTCAGATCAATCGCCACTGAAGGAGAACGATTGATAATATAACAAGCGGTTTTGACTGGTTCTGCCCAAAATGACTTTTCTAGACCTGTAGTCCTCAACATAGCTCTTGTTCTGTCCAACAAGGTTCTGTTCATCCGCTCCGCCACTCCATTCTGTTGAGGTGTGTAAGCCGTCGTAAACTGTCTTTTGATGCCCTCATGTTGACAATATGCATCAAATTCGTCACTGGTATATTCTCCTCCATTGTCAGTCCTCAGACACTTGATTTTATTTTCTGAATCAAGTTCAACCCGCGCTTTGAAATCTTTGAAGATCTGGAAAGCATCTGATTTCTTCTTGATTGGATACATCCAATATCTCCTAGAGCAATCATCAATGAACGAGACAAAATATCCCGCTCCTCCTAGGGATACAACCGGTGCTTGCCAAACATCCGAATGAATCAGCTCCAATATGCTTTTGCTCCTGGCAGTTGAAGTGCCAAACTTTAATATGTGTTGTTTACTGGTAACACAATGCTCACAAAAGGGTAGTGACACTTTTGTAAGTCCCGACAACAGCTTCCGTTCTGAGAGAATTTTCAACCCCCGTTCTGACATATGCCCGAGCTTTCTATGCCATAACACTGTTAATTCTTCTCCTGAACCATTTGATGCAACAGCTAGTTCCGCCTCTTTGTGTGTCTCTCCCAAAAGTACATACAGATTTGCAGCAACCTTTTCCGCCTTCATAACCACCAGCGCGCCTTTCACAATTTTCATGATCCCGTTCTCGAGCCGAGTTTTGCACCCGATGTCATCCAATTGCCCCAAGGACAAAAGATTCTTCGTCAGTCCTTTCACATGTCGTACCTCATGTCTGGTGCGAATGGTACCGTCAAACATTTTAATTTTGATAGTACCGACCCCAGCGATTTCCAAGGCATGATCATTTCCCATGAATATAGATCCTCCTGAGACTGGTTCATAATGATCAAACCATTCTCTCCGAGACGTCATGTGCCATGTCGCTCCTGAATCCATAATCCATGTGTCACAAAATTTGTGCCTGCCTTCTGCAACAGTTGCTGCTTCGCTGAATAATATTTCACCACTGCCTGAAGTACTGGCCACATTTCCTTGAGAATTTTTTTCAATACTCGTACACTCTTTCTTGAAGTGCCCTTTACCGCCACATTTAAAGCAGTAAATATTTTTCTTCTTACTTCTCGACTTTGATCTACCTCGTCTTTGGCTCCCACTGGAGTCACGGTCCATAAATCTTCCTCTTATCATCGGTAAAGCCTCTGCCTGCTTCGATGTTACCAACCTATCTTCCTTATTCTTGCGCCGGCTTTCTTCTCCGAGAACCGCAGTTAAGACATCATCGAATCTTAGAAAGCCCATAAGAATATTGTTGGTTATGTTGATGATAAGTTGATCATATGAATCTGGTAGACTTTGAAGTA